>NC_092701.1:9159452-9459452 GCF_964275005.1 Diadema setosum
TCTGATCTGTTGTTTGGTCTGCTCTCTGGAAAGCACTTAAAAGATTAAAAGGATTTGAACTGACCAGAAGGCCGTCTCAATGTCCATGAAGAGAAGACTCATGCCGGCGATGAAATTCATGCCCTGACAGTAGCCAATCTCAGGATTGTGCACGCAGAATGCTTCCAAGAGCTGCCTCAGTTGAGATATCTGGAACAAAGAAAAGAAACAGTCTGAGCTTTTGTTCCAATCTGATTTACAGTAACAGTTGAGTGATTTATGGTATCTCCTAGCTACCTTCTTTCTTTGTCAATCAATAAAGACATGCTTAAAACCAACTGATCAGAATTATACTGTGCTTATGAATTTTACAGTAGTTTAATGACCTCTTGTGAGGGATTGCTGTATATCTTTGTCAATCTGTAATACTCTGAGATCATTTTATTTATTTATTCTTCTTTTTTTTTGGGGGGGGGGGGGAGGAGGTGGTGATAAACAAAATTCCAGTAAAATAGCCAAGGAAGACCAATGCAAGTTAGTAAGCACATCAAGGGCTAAGATAACTACTTCTACAGAAACTCAGAGATAATCAACTACAAACTACACTTGGTATATTAAAGAGAGACTAATGTAATCTGTAATTCAACATCACTGTAGTACACAAAGTTTATCAAACTTTACAGAGAAACATTACTCTGTGATATTACTGTCAGTACGTGTACATTGCATACCTGCCAACATTTCAAGATGAAATATCTTATTCGTGGATTGCAAAAATCTTATTTTATATACAAACTGAAGATAAAAATCTTACTTTCGGTCAAATCTTCCGAAAATACACATGAAAGGTATATCTAAATATTTTATAAAAATCTGATTTCTCTGACAGAAAATCTGATTTTGCTATTTTTAACGTAAAAAATCTTACTGAATCTGATAAAATCTTACTAGTTGGCAAGTATGACATTGGCATCACATAAAAGGACTTCACGTTGAAGTATGCTTATGGTCAGCACAGACTGGAGTAAGTGGTCAAACTGGACCTACCCCCTTGGAGGCCTCATTGTTGAAGTGCGTGTTGTGTGGTATGGTCCTCAGGAGATCCAGGTTGATCTGACGGCGGTAGTCCTGGACCGCCGGCGACGTGTCGCACTGCTCGCACAACGACTGGAAATAATTCTCTCCCTAGTACAGAGAGAATGAGAATAGATGTTCATACATAATATTGATGGACTTTCACATCTTTACACTTGGATACAATCTTCATCAAAGCTTTGCCCCATTTCATAAGAAGTTGCTATGACAGCAACTCTTGCTGCAATGGAAAGTGTCATGATAATGGCAAGAATCCTAATCCCTGATTGGCTCTTCCTTTGAGAAGTTTCTATCCTTGAAAGAGTTGCTATCCCAACAACTGTAATAAAATGAACCTGTGGTTACCTTTCAAAAGCTTTGATACAATCTTTGTCAAAGTTGGTTGCCTTTAAAAGCTTGGTACAACACAGCTTTTCTCTGGCACACTTTGAAACTGAGAGGAATTCTATTTTTAACTTTCCACAATCAGTCTCTCAATTGCTCTTGGTTTAGGAACTATGAGCGTAAATAAACAATAACAGAACATAAATGTCTAATTGTACTCATAGTATGCAAACAAAAGTCTGAACACAACTTCTTCTTTGTTCAATGTCATGACACAAAGAGAGAAAATCATCATTTCAATGGCAGGTAACAAAACCTATTCTATTGAATGTGATGGGGCTTATTCAGAGTAAAATTCTAAATAGGCAATTTGTGTCATTGTTATATTTCCTCAGGATATAAGCAATGATGAAATAATAAAACTAAAAACATGCAGATGTTACAAAAAGAGTAGGAGCTACACGTACACGTAGTGGTATGTTAGTGAAACAGCCTGCTTTGTTTAGTTTGTAAAAGACTGTTCTTTACATGTAGACTGTCGGTGTATTGTCTCTTTTCATATTATACTTATGTTTGTATTCTCATACGCTATAATATCTTTTATATATTTTGTGTCATTATGTATAATCTTCAAGAATGGTATTCACTGGTCTGTCATACTGTTATTTATATTCTTTCTTTCTTTGTAATCTCAAACCCCAAGAGGGGGTCGAAATAGTCAATAAAATTCGAAAACATGACACCAAAGAATTTCCAATAAGAAATTTAAAGGCATTTAATCCACTCAATACTGAGCCCACATAGGTCTGGATCATGGCAAACATGAGTCATATAACAAAATCAAACTTAATGTTCAAAAGAAAACAAATTCACACACCCTTCTACTGAACTATCTCTCATAGTACACATTGCCTTGAGTGGTTTAAGATATTGACCACAGTTACTCTTGCGAGTAAAGGCATATAAAGAAGATGCATTAGTGCTAACAATCTCTGGCAAGGCCTAACAAAATGCTAATTCACACATTTTACATTAGTTTATGCATCTATATGTCTTTACATCTTTATTTATTCATTTTTTTTTTGTGCTGCTTATTGCCTTATGTCATTAAAGTCTCTTCGGAGACAGGTCACATCTCGATGAAACTTGTGACATTAATGCTTGCGCCACACCCACCTTCCCTTCCTTGATCGTCTTGACTCTGTCCATGATGAGCTGTGTCCATACCTCGCTGCGATACTCGGCAGGTACACCACCATACACCAAATGATGCATCTCGGACTAAGGGGAAAGAGAAAGAAATTGAAAGAATTACTGTTTGGTCTAGAATTTCCAAGCCTTTTTATCATCAACACTCTTGACAGTCTTTTTCCCATCTGCATCTACTTCAAAAGCATCAAATATTAGACTGTACTCATCTTAAACTATTTTGAATCTACGTCTTTGTTGCTGTTCTTGCAAATGACACAGGGCTGGTATGAGACACATTTGTATTAATATTACACAACTCACAAAGCTAAATGCCAAGTCCAATCTTTGTACCATTAACACTTCTGCAGCATAAATGACACAACATAATGGAGCAGAGAATGAAGCCAATTTGTAAACTCACCTGATGATCAACGAAGTTGTGACCATGCTTCTGAATGTATGCCTCCCATGCTTTTCTGTGCTCTGATTCTTTCTGCATGAAATTGAAAGGATCAAAGACAGAAGTGTCAACACAAAATTGGAGAAAACAGTACAGTAGTCTCTGCATAATTGGGTGGTATTGTGCAGAGCATTTTTTAACCTGATAAAGTGATATCTGATTATGCGGAGACTACTGTATCATGTTCTTATCTCTGTGGTACATGTAGGAAACCTTTGGTTTGGACAAGTACTGATATCAATATAAAAAAAAACCTTTGGTTTTCAGTGACAATGACCTATGACTGGAATGGCCCTACATGAATCCTGACCTCAATGACCCGATACAACCCTTGACCTAAATGACCTCTCGAGCTCAATGACCCTTGATCTCCATGACTTGACACAGCATTTGACCTTTACAATCTAGCATGAACCCTCTGGTTTCCGTGATCTAAACATAAGCCTTAACCTAAATGACTCTGGATAACCGCTTGACCTCAACGACACAACATAACCACTTGACCTCAATGACCCAACATGACCCTTCAATTCAAATGACCGTAGTGACCCTACTGACCTCCATGACTGAGCATGAGCCTCAATTTTAATGACTCCACAAAACTGCTTGATCTTAATGACCCAACATGATCCTTAAACTTAAATGACCTTAATGACCTTACATGACCCCTTTGACCTCCATGACCCAACATGACCTCCCTGAGGACTCACCCTTGAGTAGCCCTGTATGTGTCTGTCCAGAAGGTGGCACACTTGATGGAAAAGAAGTGGCTGGTTGTTGTGATACTGCTGGAATCCATACTGATCGGTGATGCCTTCCGCCATGGCAACCCTGCATCCATACAGTATTTTTGGGGGGAAGAAAGGGAAAAAAACCTGGAATCACACTCAGAGACCTTCATTAAGAATTCATTCCACACTTCTCGACCTAGTTGATAACTCTGAGGAGATCAATCATCCTACATGGGCTTTGGGGTAGCGTAATGCAACAAGACTTTCATTCTTCTCTTCCTCTCTCTAAAATAAGGTCAGTACATCCATGAAGGCATTTACTTCAAATCTACAGTACCTTTGAGAAGAGACAAAACAGTTCGTGGAACTAGGCAGTGAAATGCACAGGCTTCTTTTTTTTCCCCCATCCTCCCTCTAAAATAAGGTCAGTACATCCATGAAGGTATTTACTTCAAATCCATCTTCGAGATGAGACAAAACAGTTCGTGGAAGGAATTGAAGTGCACACAGTGTGAAATAAATCATGGCACCCCACATCAAGGGGTACAATGTAAAGCGAGTGCAGAAAGAAAATATGTTAGATACTATAAGTAGGGTAGATACTTTTTAGATGAATTAGACACATTTGAGATAAATTAGATACTTTTTAAAAAGAAATTGGATACTGAAATATGCCTCATTAAACATGAGAAAAACGATGAAAAAAGAAAAAAGGCTGGGGTGAAAGGGGTAATATATATCAAGAGACTGAAATACAGCAACAAAAAAAAAATGAGATAGACAGACAGACAGACAGACAGACAGATACAGACGAAGTTGCAAGCACTATTGAATAAACAAGGGACCTCTAGAAATTTGTGGCTAAACCTTCCTGAAAACTGACATGATGTCCATTAGAAAGTTATGGCTAATTATTTTCCTTAGTCATTTCTGCCACACTTACCTTGGATCTGGGAGACTGGTATCTTTTTGTCTTGCAGTATCATACATTTCCAGCAGTCGCTTGTATTTCTGTGACAGGAAAATGAAAAAAAAACAAACAAACATGTTCTTTCAATCATGATTAGATAAATTATCACTATTTCCATCAAATTTATTTGATACAATAATGATAAAATATGTATGATAAAATAGGATATATTGCATTATGTATCCCATCATACTGCAACTTATAACATATCACATCGGTGGTCTAGTGGAGATGACACCTGTCCGGAGATCAGGAGGTCATAGGTTCGAATCTTCCTCGAGTATGTACGCCCATGATTTTTATCATGGCTACTACTAACACACTGATCAATTCAGTGCTTATCTACGTCGACGTAGGGCAATTTGTTAATCAGTTGCAAAATACCACATCATGTTGGGGTTTCCTATATTGTACATCTTACACAGCATATTAGCAATAATCAGTAACTGCCTGTTTTATGCTACCATCCTCCTTCTTTTACTGGTGTTTAACTGTTACTTGTAATGGTAAAAGTAGCACCAGCAGCGCCAGGATTACGATCACAATTTTGATGAACATGACATTTAGTCATTATCGTTACCACCAATATCATCAAGGCCTTCTATTACCAGTAAACAGAACATAGAAAAACTAGAAAAGCACTCTGAGAGTGCAGACCTCCACTAAGCAACTAAATGTGACCGTGCACCTCAAAACGAACATAAAGTCGCACACACTGATTTTGCGTGAGGACTGAAAACAAGTGAAATGGGTCAACCTAGCCGAACTTGACTTTTTCATATTTTCTGAAAGAGCAGGTGTTCTTTTACATTATGCTAAAATTTGGTATCATAAAAGGGGCAAGAAAGTGTGTTTTTTTAGCAGTTTATCTCGAACATTTTTGATAGAATAGTGTGATTAGGTGTGTCTTCAGAATCCCTTTTTCATTTCTGAAAAACTTTGTCCACACTCTTCACTTTCAACTCTAATAACTTTTGCAAGGATAGTGCTACTGCTTTGAAAGTTGGCATTAATTATTGACAGAATGTGTTAATGAGACATGCTTAATTTCAGTTTAATCTGATAATCCCTTCATTGTTGTTACTCCAGTGGTTTACTTCCTGTTTTTTGTCCCATTCATCGCACAGCCAGCACGGTTTGGTAAAGATTAAGCGCTTGAATAGACACTGTACTTCAGAGCCTCTTTTCTCAGTTCACACTTTTTCTGAGGTTGTGCTTTCTTTCCAATATTTAGATAGGTTAGGAGAGTCCATTTGATTTGAGTTATACATCATTTTAAAGCTTAAAGTCTGCTCTTTCAGAATATGGTCTTAACTAAAAATTCATGTCTGGCGACTTTTTGTTTGTTTTGAGGTGCACTGTCACAAATGTACTTTCCACCGATAATCTTGCTTTTCCATAGAGATCAGTGATTTCCACCCATACATATGCATGCTGAAAAAAAAAAAATCGCCCGATTCCCAAATATATAGAGGCCTTTGTTACATCATAAACCCTCAGCTGCGCCTCGCCCTAGCAGAAACTAGAACACGCACTTAAGTGCGCGTATGAAAACCTCAAAAATGAGCAGCTTGAACTCCCAAGTTCATTGACCCTACCTGCCAAAATATAAAAAATCCTTCATAAAATCCATAAAAATTTCCGGATCGCTACCAAAATTTAATCATCTGTTCCTTGTGTCATCCTCAACCTTTCCTGCCAGTTGCATCCAAATCCGTGCACAACTTTTTGAGTTACTTTGCACATGGACAAACAAACAAACCATCAAACCAACAAATCAACGGTAATGAAAACATAACCTCCTCCCTTGGCGGAGGTAATAATAAATTTGTAGGCAGGAATAGAGACAGAAAGAAAGAGAGAGACTCACAGCATCAGACCAGTTGAGGTTCATGGGAATGTTGTCTTTGTGATCCAGTGACGTGACCTCTACGTGACAGGTCATGAGGTGAATGAACTCTCGCTTGCAGCGGGTCAACTCTGCATCCATGTGGGCTATCCTCCTGCATCAGGCCACGGGCGGTGGAAAGGAATTTGGGTGAACACAAACAAGTACAAGTACTGTAAATGCAGAAATATACCTGGTACATTCATTTTCATGCCACTTTTGGCAAGCTAATATTCTAAAACCAGCAAAATATCTTCATAAGTTTCTACGCACATTTTGAAGGGTTGAAACGTGTGCTTAGTCAGTTGACAAAATACTACATAGCAGTACATGTGTAGTGTATAGGAGTGTGTGTGTGCGCATGTCTGTGGGATTGAGCACACATGTTAGTGGTAATAACTTTCAGTGCAAGCTGTATGTTTGGCATTACTGACAAAATCACTAGAACCAAAGACTCTCATGTAGAGTACATAAGTTCAGAGATTACATTTCAAAAACCCTTATTTGTCGAGACAGATAATGTTTGGTGTATCTCAGTAAATGATGGAGCATGATGGAGCTTGCTATTAAAGAAAATATTCTCAACAGTTATATGTGTTGGGAGAGAACAAATGGTTACTTTTCAGAGACCCCTGATGGAGTACAAAAATTTACACAAATTACATAATGTAGGAATATTCAGTGCTGTCCCGAACTCACAAAAAAAATCACACCTCCAAAACAAATTCAAAAAATAAACAAAAAACAGCAACCCCCAAACCATAAAACAAAATATGCTCTGATTTTTTTTTTCCAGCTTGTTTTTACTTTACATTTTGCTCAATTGCCACAAATTGCTATGAACTGATTTTAGTTCATCTCCTGATGGGTCAAAGTTCAACATCCCAAAATACCTGATCTCTTGACCCTGAATTATCTCATTTTCCTGACTTCATATTCTCTTGTCAATGAGTCACACTTGTAATACAGGATTGTACTATGACAAAATATGGCATCGGTATTCAAATCAACCATAATCAAATACAAAGATATACTTTTGTGTTCACTGGTGCATGTAACTGTGAAACACAACTGATAAGTCAATTTTTGAACAAACAGAAGAAAATTTTCGAGAAAGAGAAAAAATATGAGAAGGGAACTACCCAAACATACACACACAAATGTAGACATGTATTTATACACTTGAGTACACAGCCTCACACACAGAGAAGCGAGAGCCTTTGCAAATGACATTCCCCATCCAAGAGACAGTTACCTCTGCCTAAGAAAGAGAATCATCTGGCCCCAAGGAAGACAGATGGTCGCTGGCATAGGGAATGCTTCCCTCGAGTCGTTAACAGACAAATATCTTTCAGAGAAAGCATCGGTACACGGCAGCCTCGCTTTCTGAGCTAATGTTTGACCTTGCTGAGTCATTCAAATCTTCAATGAGACGGATTAATCAAATGTTCCTTTCATATATAATCTCTTAATCTCCCAAGTCAAAGATGGAAGCATGCCGAGCGGTGAAAAAAAAAAAATATGAGGGAATCACCCTTGAGAGATGACGAATAATTAAATCTGCCTCTAAGCTGATCAAAATTCATGGGTATTAAATGACAAAATATGACAACTTTTTCCATGTTTCTTTTATCAAATTAATGGGAAAACATTACCGCCATTCATTAACCATTTTGCCCATGGGGTGTGGAGGGAATGAGTGTGCCTTCGATGCTCTGGAGAGTGTGACAGTCTTTTTTTCTTTTTCTTTTTGAAGAATATTTGTCAACTGGTTAGAGTACATGTAGTAAAGACTGAAATGAAAAGTGCATCCAAAAAAAAAAAAAAAAAAAAATGGGATTGCATCAGGATTTAAACATGAGACTTCCAGATTGCTAGACCAATGCTCTTACTGACTGAGCCACGAAAACCCTTAAAACCCCATATTTTCATCACCAGTGTGGTCAGAAGCTTTATAAAACCTGACATAAACAAGGGTAAATGCAAGGGCTTGCAAAAGTGACACAACTTTTTGAAAACATAATAAACGCAAACAAAGGGAGACCGACCAGAAAGACATATGATATAAAAAAATATGTTTCTGGCTGGTTTTCCTTTGTTTGCATGAAGTGTTAACGATAGAAACTTGCATATCAATACTTGCATGATTATCTAATCTCAGAAGATAGTGTTATAAAATTACTGAATGTAAAGTATCAGCATCAAACGATGGATCCAATGAACGTCCGCCTCACCTCTGCATCCCCTCCATCTTGGCCCGGGCCCGGCACTTGAGTCCCGCCTGTTTGCGCACCTCCGAGTTCAGGAAGACGTTCTGCTCCTGGTACATCTTGAGTGTATCCTGGAGGTCCTGGACATTCCTCTTGGCCATCTTCAAGTCTTCCTCATTCAGGAGGTCCCTGGGGATGGAGATCATTGGGCAATAAAGAATGTTCTACACACTTCTGGAACATATGTGACCATGCATCACAAAACCAACAAAAAGTTGCAAGCCTCAATTTTATGTGAAAACTCAAAATGGGTAAAATGGGTCAATCTAGTCAATCTTTTATTCTTTAATATTTTCTGAAAGAGCAATTTTTCCCATCCACATCTCTGAATGTCTCTTTCTCCCTCTTCTTCTCCATCCCTCTAAGCCTCTCCCTCATTATATATATCTCCTTATCTATATCTCTCTCTGAGCTAACCTACCTCTTTCTCTCTCTTTCCTTCTTTCTCTCTGTCTCTTTGTGTCCATCTCTTTTTCATCCCTCTCATCTCTCTGTATGTTTCTTACTTAACCTACCAAAGCTCTCTGTATGTCTATCTCTTTCTCTCTCTTACCATCTTTCTTTATATATCTCTCTAACCCCACCTATCTCTCTGTATGCCTCTCTCTCTCTTTCTCTTACCATTTCTCCATATATCTCTCTTTTATCCCACCTATCTCTCTGTATGTCTATCTCTTTCTCTCCCTCACCATCTCTCTATAAAATTATATCTCTCTCTTACCCCACCTATCTTACTGAATGTCTATCTCTTTCTCTCCCTCACCATCTCTCTATAAAATTATATCTCTCCCTTACCCCACCTATCTCTCTATATATCTATCTCTTTCTCTCCCTTACCATTTCTCTATATATCTCTCTCTTAAACCGCCTATCTCTCTGTATATATCTATCTCTTTCTCTCCCTTACCATCTCTCTACATACCTCTCTCTCTCCCTTGTCATCCCTATATATTTCTCTCTCACCTAACCTCTCTGTAAATCTCTCTGTTTCTCCTCTATCATCTATCTGTATCTCTGCTTCTTTCTTCCTATATGATCTCCATCTTTTTATCTTTATCTATTCCTCTATATCTCTCTCTTTCTCCATCTACCTGCTGAGATGCTGGACCTGCTCCAGTTGTCCCAGTTTGTCATCCAGTCTCATAATATCTTGCTCTCTCTTCTTCAGCATCTGCTGGTAGGTTGTCTCTCGGTTCATCGCACTTTTTAGCTTCCGCTGCGTCTCCCTGTGTTATTTGGGGGGGGGGGGATGGGGGAGAAATCCAGAATCCATCGCTTGGGATTAATTGTCACAAGTCATTTGGCATCCCCTGAATTATACCAACACAAAAATGTATTTCTGATATTGCATACGTCATGCAATTCAGCTTCAGTAAAGGTCAGCTTGTATTCAGGTAATATTCCACATTTACTCATATGTATGTGATGCATTTTTTTCTCAAAATGTCTTAAGTGGAAGCTGAAACAAATTTAGTGAACGCACCAGGAAAAAAACAAATGTATTACGTGATATTGAAGATGTGAGTCATGTACACAAAACAAAACAAAAGAAGCCTAACTCTTACCAACATTTTAAATGCTCTTACACAACTACAGTCAATCAAATGTCAAGCAAATGTAAATTTTGCCATTTTTTCTTTAAGTAATGAGAATGCTAGATCATTGGACTGGTTTGACAAACATGTACAGTGCCCAAGTCGAATCTATTTGGACTGAATAGGTAGCTTCGACTCAGAGAAAATCTGACTTATGAGGGATTAAAATCAATGGAGTATAAAGAGAAGAGGACTTGAAAAGATCTTCAACTTATCAATTATTTGACTTATGCGAGGTCAACTTAAGCAAGGTTGACTGTATATCTCTTGTTGCTTAAAGGTAGATGGAAGCCACGCGGGATTCAAAGTCTCTTCATTTTGTGTCACTAATATCCTTCTCATTCAATTAATGCAACAACACATGACAAAGTAATAAAAGTCACAACAAAAATGATTGTCACATCATATGATCATACATCGTATCCATAAAGCCATAAGAAAAAGACTAAAAATGGGAGATCTAAAATAGGCCAAAATGCTTTGTGTGGGGGAAATTCTCTTTAGTGGCAAATCACTGAATGAAAAATGCATAAATTATGCTATATAATGGTACCAATATGACAATGGCCATATACATGCATGTACGCAGCCAGACAGACAGAAAAACAGACAGAGAGACAGACACACACACACACACACACACACTTTTGACTTTATTCATAGAACTATTTTATGTCATCAGATGTCTGTGTGTGACTACCTGGATATTTGCCAAAAACAGGACGATCGGGAATATCTTTCTATATGTAGTGATGTGATACATTTTCCTTCAATCAATGTTGCATGTTGCAAGCTCCAATCTTCATAATTTTTGAATTGTTTTTCACTATCAATCCCATGTGATGTTCATTGCAATGAGAATCCAGGGTACGAAAGAGTGAGAATCAATTCCGAGAATATCACACTTTACCTGGAATTATGGCTTGTTGATAGCTACTCTCTCATAAATAATTAATTGCATGGTCTGGTAGGTGTGACAATTACTAGTAGGCATCAACTATCTACCGTATATCTCTCACACACATGACGGCATGTGCACACGAGTTATTGATGACTATTGATTGGATTTAGCTGTCAGTGTAATATTTGACACTGAAGCATTTTTCACAGAGACTGTTAATACACAGATGCAAATTTCAGAAAATCTACAGTAATTCATACTTTTTTTTCCATTAGTGGACCATATATATTCTGATTAAAGGGCATATCATAATTTCAGCAGGTGACATGGAAAAATAAAAGTCTCATTTAAACTTTGACTAACCATAGTTACAATGATGACTTCAGGTTTTAACTTGATATCTATCTATCAATATCTATTAATATACCTACTTATCAATCTATCTTTCTTTATGTCTGTCTGTCCGTCTCACTATCAGGCTACCTACACACCTATCTTATTTCTTTACATGATCTGTCTATAACTACTGTATACGCCATAATGTTTATGAGCATGATATTTCACGACTTGTGAGACAATTCTGTGAATGGTTGACTTCACAATCTAGAAAACATGGCAGTGTATTGACACAGAGTGATAACTCTTTTCAAGAAAAATTAGTTAGTTTAACAAATTTGTATTATGGAGGCAATATTGTCACAAAGTGTTAATTTAACAAATATCAGTCAACTAATAAAATTCACATAAAAATTATCCATAGTAAACACAATGTATACAGTATTCAACCTTCTTTCTATATGTGTGTGTATACACATACACACACACACAACTAAAAAATGGTCTATAAACTGGTCAGTGATTGGTCATAATGCAAATAAGTGACTTATGCTGGAAGGATCAAAATCGTTAATTGCAAACAGTGACATTAAGTCAGGTAAACACATATACTAGTAATTTGAGAATGTAACTGCCAAAACATGATGTGTATTTATGTAGACCATACTGTATAAACAATAAACAAAAATTGCCTATATGTATCATTGTCATATAACACTTCAGAGTCTCTTGGGAGTTATATTTTCCCCTCGAGACAATATTTTCCCTAAGCACTGCATGCTTCAGGGAAGATATAATCTCTTGGGGGAAATATTATAACTACCACAGCAATGTTTAGTGTTATGTAACACCTCTAAAAAGGCAATATACCCATCTACACTGTATCCATCTCAGTTATACAGTGTACCTCTCTGGACTGAAAGTAGAATTGAAAATGTTTTACTTACAATATGATCAGTCTATGTAACCCCATTCCCCATGGACATTCTCAATCCCAACCTCTAGGTTTTGCATGTTACTAACCTAGACAAGGCCCCTATAGATGATGGTTTTAAATAACTATACCGGTTTTTGTGCCAGGAACTTTGGACAGTGTGTAAAACACTATGAGCTTTTCTGCACCAATAAGCACTCAAGGTACTCAAAGGGTTAAAAGAAAGCCCACACCCAATAAGCTCTTCCCCCCCCCCCCCGAGACTACTGAGCACACTGAATGGTATGCGTGGCAAATGTGCCATGGTTCTGCTCCCCACGTTCTGCTGAAAACATCACAGCCCCGACCTACTGTACCAAATTCCTGCACGAGTGCTCTGGATCAGGTAAATCGTTTGCCAGGTGAGACACCACTATCAGGCCTAATAAAAACACATCTCAATCTCCTTCGCATGATCCACGATCGACATTATTACACACAACCTGTAACACAGATTTTGTTTCCTAAGCCTATAGAAGAATTTTAAAGGTTAGTTCATTTCATCTAATAATCACTTAAATTCCAGGTATTGTAACTGTGAAAATATTTGACTGATCAATTTCAAATGCTAGGCAAAATGCAGGAATTGAGCCTAATACATTTAGCTGCAGCAATGTATAGAAACCAATGATCACTGTCATCTTAATTTTTTTTTTTGTTCTTCTTTTTTTTTGGGGGGGGGGGGGAGTGGTTTGGAGAAGGGGTAAATCAAGTTCATACCAATGCTGATTTGTGCATAAGAACCACTCAATTTTGAATCAATCCTCTCCATACGTACACATTTTGTTTCCTATAGCTTTTGAGAAACTGAAGCAATCTGACTAGGGCATCATTCTCATTATCAAAAGAAAGTATACCAGCACACATAAACCTGCACCATAAAACAACTTATATCTCACACAATCTGTACAAGTTCAGAGACAAATTCATTAATTCACAACTGTTCAGGTCTTGCAATTACTTGGGAAGGTATCCAGATGAACAAGATCATCAAACACACTGGCATAAAACATATCAGTGACAGGGAAAGGGGTTTGTCAGGTGAGAGCTACGTAGGAGAGCATTAAGCCACTACCTCTGGGTCTTTGGTAGAATCTTTACAATGTCTATGGAAATTAGAAAATATTGTAGCTAATGTGTTTAATATGATAGAATTACATCATGTATGAAACCTGTTCTTATCCTACTCATATATTTGAAATATATTAGCCCTTGTAACTCTTTCAAAGGAAGAAAACAATCATAATCTACAACAAAACAAATCACGCAGAGAGAACAAAATTTTCAACAGCGAGGAACTCATTACATTTATTCCATTCCAGTGATAGGTAAGGTTACTAAAATGAATTAAAAAAAAAAGAAGATATTTAAGAGATCTATCAAAACCTCATATTGCACCAATGCACTGCACACACATTTACTTAAACACAGAACATACAAAAAAACATACACACAAATATTTAAACATGAGATAACAATGACAAAGGATTCTAATGCAAAGTTAAATCTGATTGGCTCACAGTTTCTCCTCCCTGGCAACCTGGAGGCGGAGTATGAGCGTCTCCTTGTCGAGCTCCTCCAGGTCTTCCTCCGTGCCAGCATCACTGGTACTCTCCACATCCCCCTCGCCATCCTCCACCCCCTTGCCAGAATCCTCAAACACCATGTTGCTGTAAAAAGCCATAGACACATGAGGTAATCATTTTGAGCACATCATATCCATAGACTACTATTAAAGGGAAGATAAACCCCAAGAACAATGTGGATTGAGTGCAAGCAGCAACATTAGTAGAACACATCAGTGAAAGTTTGAAGAAAATCGGACAATCGATGCAAAAGTTATGAATTTTTAAAGTTTTGGTGTTGGAACCGCTGGATGAGGAGACTACTAGAGGTTATGACGTATGAGTGGACTACAATATCAAGAAAATATAAAGAAAATACTACAAAAATCCATTTTTCATGAAAATTACAAATTCCATCAACTTGATATTGACATATGTTAAGGGTAGCAATTATTCCCCCTGCTTTCTGAAAGCGGTTGGTCCACTGCTCTTTCATAATTCTAGAAAAGTGAATTTTTGTTGAATATCCTTTATATTTTCTTTGTATTGTTGTCCACTCATACGTCATATCCTCTAGTAGTCTCCTCATCCAGTGGTTCCAACACCAAAACTTTAAAAATTCATAACTTTTGCATCGATTGTCTGATTTTTCTCAAACTTTCACTGATGTGTTATACTAATGTTGCTGCTTTCACTCAATCCACATTGCTCTTTGGGTTTACCTTCCCTTTAAGGCGTGGCATCATCATAGCTATTCAATGCCATGGAAACTGGTTCTACACAACCTCATGTAGTCTGAGGATCTGTGAACACAGTGGTTGCTAACCACAATAGTACACTCCAACCCACTGCCTGAAGCCTTGTGCAAAGATATGTTGTTTGAAACCAACATTAAGCTACAACAAAAGACTGACATCACCATTTCGGTTCTCTATAGTGGTGATGATACCAACTGATACCAAATGATTTGGAATAAAACACCCTTATAAAGCATGGACGATAGCCTTTTGTGCATGGCACTGCTGATTATCAAAATAAATGGCAATTTTCTAAGTGTATCAATTTTTTGTATTCACCATGAAGAAAGATTTGATTGAGTGAGCCAAATTCACTATAAACATATCGCTTTGACGGTAATAGCAAAAGCAGCATTTGAAAGCCTTTGCATTATCTTTAACACTCTTCTCACAGGACTCACAGTTATTACGAAAATTTAGGCAAATATTTTTGTATAAACTAATATACATTATCAATAGAGTTACTGGACATTTCCTACTCTCTAAAACTTTGGCATCATCATTTAGATTCGCCATTTTAGTGACATTCTGCTTAAGTACATTTACCTTTCATGTGGCAAAGAGAAATACATGTAAATCTTGTCGAATAGAGCAAACTCAGAGGGACATTTTTGTCCATACATTTACTCATGATATAAAGTTCACTCATGAATTTTCGTGGGCCATGCACTGAGAATGGAAACGTCCCATCCATTTTCAATTTGAATTTTGAATTTGAATGACTTTGAAATTTAGATTTTCGGCATGAAATAAATAAGAACATGCTTTTATATGCATTGTACCAATTTCTTTCTTCACTCTGTTTGAAATGATCTTTTAAACTCTGAGTGACCTATCATAAAGTATGATGCTTAAATCAAATTAGGGATGAATAGTTGCTTTCTGCCTAAGAGGAGAAGTGCTCAGGCAAAGAATGCAGACAGCGTAGATGTCGAGTTGCGAACATCCCTTTCGACCCCCAACCAAACATCTCAGAAATGTCTTTGATGCCCATGACCGGCCCACAGATCAAGGGGCGTGCTGTTATCACAGGTATGGGACAGACACAGAGAACGAACGCGGGAGAGAAAGGAGAGAAAGAAAGCAAGCAAGGAGAGCAAATGGGAAGGGTAATGGGCTGGAGAGGACTACTGACAGACAGACAGACAGACAGACAGACAGACAGACAAACAGATAGACAGACAGACAGACAGGCAGAAGGAGGACAAGGAGTATGAAAGAATGTCGAAAAAGAGTTCAGAGAGAAGAGGGAATTGATAATTATATGCAGAAAGAAAGATGGACAGTCAAACAGAGTACTGAAAAGGAAGCATGAAGAAAAGGTATGAAAAATATGCAATATTGGATATAGACAAATGGGCAAAAAGAGAGAAATTATGTACTAAAAGGGAAAGAAATGTACAGAATGGAGAAGGACAGAGATAGCTAGAGTCGGAAGAACAGAGAGATAGAGATAGTAAGTAGGAGAGTAAGAGAAAAATATCAGAGAGAAGGGGTAGAGACAGAAAGACAATGAACAAAGCATTTAAAGGAGAGTGAGGGGAAAAAAAGGAGAGACAGGGGAAGGATGGGTACATACAGACAGACATACAGACACAGGAAAAGACAAACACAGAGGCACTGTGTAAGATAAAGAGGCAAGGAAGACTTAGAGAGAGATGGTGAAAAGACAGATTTGTAATGAGAGACAAATAGACAGACATAGAGTGAGAAAGAGCATGGAGTAGAGTTGATATAAGAGGGAAGCCGAGGAGATCAGCACAGACAGATAAACAAACAAACAGACAAACTGACAGGCAGATAGACATACAGACTAACAGACAGAGACAGAAAGACAGAAAGTAAAATTCACAAGACAAAATATGTACAAGTGTAGATATTAAAGACATAGACAGACACACAGATAGAAAAATGCTCAGACAGACTGACTGACACACAGACAGACAGACAGATAAACAGATACACAAACAGACAGACAGACAGACAGCAGACAAAGTATCCAATAAAGAGAGCAAAGTAGAGACATACGAGATGAGACAGACATGAGGCACAGGAATCCCTGTCTCAAACCCATTGATGAGATGAAGACAAGAACACATGTTGGGCTCCTCACTCCCTGATGTGAATGATTCCGCAGTGTCTGGCAATAAAGGGTAGTTCGCATTTCTCTTCAACTACTGTAAGTACTGTTTCACTTTTCTGCCAATCTCAGTGCCATGGGTCCTTTTTGTTTGTGATTCCCTTTTGGTCTCTTTCTGCCCATTCTAATCTTGATGGAAAGGTATGAAGATTTGCCAGCTACAGTGTAATTCTAGCTAACTTCAGTGGGTTACTCCTTCACAGCGGCAACATTTCAGACAAGGACAGTACACGCAAATTTTGACAAGCAGGCACAGTCATTATATGCTGAGAACTGAAAGAGATTACAAACCTATACAATATCTACAATCCCTCCATAATCATTTGGTACAGAATCAAGAGAATCAACAGCATCAAAGATCTGATCTGATGTGTGTTTTGTCTTGTCAATGTATAATTGAATGTATATTTCTTGGGGATTGACCTTGAAAGGCTGGTTTAAGCCTATGTTGATTCCTCCACTTCTCTTGATATAACGCCTATGTTTTGTATGTTTTTTTATTTTGCCTTTATGATGTCCTTTGTATGCTGTCATGTACAATGTAATTGCCTCTTTTATCAGATTTGTGGAAATAAATTGAATTGAATTGAATTGAATTGAATTGAATTGATTGACAGGCTTTACATGGATGGGTGGTCAAAAGATTGCCACGCATTGCCCATTTTGCACGATAGGCCGATTTGAAATTTGATTTTAATATGAACATTAATCTTTCTGTTTACCATCAATAATACAAGGAAAGATATGCTCTATTTACTTTTAATGGTTCGCTTTAAAAAGGGGCTTGAATAGTCCCTTTCCTAAAAAGTAATATATCTTCATGTTGGATTTTCAATTATTTATTTTGGTGGGTTAAGAAGATCAGATTTGGACAAACTGCATTTTATTCTAATGCTAAGAATCCTTCTTTCTATCATCGGTATGTACTACAAAATCTCATGTAGACAGAATTCTTGGTGGTATTGAGATGGAAGATCACCCTTTATGTTAACCTATTCCTTACAGGAACCTGGTGGCCTGTGTAATAAGTTTATGTGGATTTCAGAAGTCAATATGGAATGGGTTAAATGCCAGGTTTGATGTGAGATGATGGTGAAACTCACTCTTTCTCACTGATGCTCTGCTCGCTGTTTTCTCTGACGAGGGAGAGGGACGGCTCCTTCAAGTCTCCCACAGACCCCACGTCGTCCACGGAGCCGTGGGACGTTATGCTGATGGAACTCCGGATGGAGGTTGGGGAGAGGTCAGGCGACTCGACTGCAGATCCGAAATGGATGGTGAGACAGTACACGTGTAAATAGCACAGATGAAAAAGTGTTAGACAGATATGCTCACTCCTGACTCTGATAAGCACCATGGACTAACACTTAACACTGTGTCTTACTTTTATAATTCTCCCATACACATAAAACATCACTTTCAAAATTCAGATCTATAATGAAGATGACACTTGAGGAAGAGAGGTTTGTGTGAACACTAAGTGTATGTTACTACAGACCTCTTTTCCTCATTTATACATCACCATGCAAACTTCCAAATAACATATACGATGACAATTTAAGACCTGAATATAAGAAACACCCAAGTCCAATTTTTGGCCAAATTCAGTTTGACATGGGAAATTGTAGCTTATGCATGGACTCATCTTGTGTATAAATGATAAATCCTAAAACCGTAAATTACCCCCGGAAGTGCCTGAAATGAATGAGTTAAATCTTATATTAATGTAAGAATGAAGGACTTGGGTCATTCTTACATTCATATAATAGCGCCCTCTCTCATCCTTCTCTCATCTCTATAGCAGAATATCATGTATATGAATCAAAGAACGACCCAAGTCCATATGAATCAAAGAACGACCCAAGTCCACCACACAAAATGGCCTCTCCACAATTAATGTAAATGTTAACTGTCATAATAATATATGTTCTAATTTGTATTTACAATGTTGCCTTCCCATCACAGTTAAATAGAATATTATTGGACAAATCAAAAAGATATGAAGTTTTTTTTTAGTTTACTCGAAATGGTCTTCCATGGACTTGAGTCGTTCTTATTTTCATATACTCAATTGTTGTCTTGCCATATGGTAGAAGGTATGATCGACACAAACACCAAAATGTAGACTAACCACAAACACCACCGTTGAATGTGCTGGTCGGTGTTCCGGGGCTGGGCAGCAGGAACGCTGCCGCAATGTCTCTCCTTGCCCCGCTCTCAATGCTGGTGTCGCTCTCCGCCCCCGGTGTAATGGCTCCAGGTGTTGTCAGGCCCGGCACTATACCATCCGGTGTAATAGCCCCTGGTGTAATGGCACCCGGTGTTATGGTGCCTGGTGTAATAGTACCTGGCGCTATGGTGCCGGGTGTAATGGTTCCATATGTAATGGTGCCTGGCGCAGCTGGCCTCCTCTCTAAACTGTAGCGTGGTATTGTGGGATCGGCTGCTAGACCCTTTGTAGGAGATGCAGCCTGGATCAAGAAAAAATATACACAACCCATCAATATCTACTCGTCATACACATTTTGTAATTTACGCTGTAACTGAAAAATTCTCTACTTATTTTACATGAACACTCCAAATATTATCCTTGATATACACAGCAATGATAATTTTTTCCCTTGAATTATTCAAAGAACATTGCACTTCTGAAAGCAAACACGTGGTGAATTCTTTCAAGGTAATATGAAAAATGATCTAAACCGTCAACCTCCTGGGGTACTAACTGAAAGACATACTGTAGGTCCTAATGATAGTTGATGTTAATTTTAGAGATAGGATACAATGCAGTGCTGTGTCTCCATTTGAGGACCATTGTATCAAAACTAGAAGTAGAAGAAGTAGTTTCTTTTTAAAATAATGCCATATATCCGAAGGTCTCCGATACATTGTTGTGGGTTACCCACCGCAAAGTACCGGTCTTGGGTAGAGATGCAATGAAACTCACATTACACACCCTTTTGATACCCATCGATGCTAAATATAAAGCCAGTGTGTAGTTCCACTTTGTGCCCGAGCAGAAAAAGTACATAAATTTGCGATAACAGGCATGTTTGTTTATAACAGAAATTCATATACATCTCTAATGTAATGATTATTCATGGTTGTAATCTGTATACAGGGTGCTTGCCAGCACATTCACATGACAGTTACAATTTGTTCATGAAAGTCTAGTATTTGACAATAATAACAGAAAATGCCCTGTCACTGTTCAGGCATGCTAACCTGGAAACATTAAACTGCACATTACTTGAATATGAGACCATTCTGAAGAAAATATTTTTCACACAACAATAGATATATAATGTACTCTTAAATGAATCCCACAAGGATTGGAACAATCATCCCCCAGCATTCCCACTGATCAGTTACTAGCCATCCCCTTTAACAGGTTAAGCATTACGTTGCTTTTAAACAAGTGAAATGCCTAAAAACCAGCTGAGAAAAAAAAAGTGAGGCTTCTTAGAAAATATGCACAAGAGCTGTAAAATTATTACAAACTGACTTGTAATACTGAGGGAATCCCATCACTGCGACCCTCCACTGGGAATCCGCGACAGATATTTCCAGCATGACGTCATGTCAAATTATAAATCCCCCCCCCCTTCCTCTCACCAAGGAGTATTAATAGCCTGGTGACGAGGAAATGACACTAATATCCTCGACCCACCACAGAAACAAATGAGCCGTAAGTTGTACCTGCCCCTGACACAACAAGAGAATGAGACAGATACCTAGTGCCCCCACACAATCTAAATGTCCCCTCCATTTTTACATCTAGCATCACAAGAAAATGGCATTACAGGTATTATACAGAATAGAACAATCTTATATCACAATCAATGTATGCAGGTATAAGTTTCTATCTCTATACAGTATTTGAGATGGGTTACATGGAAGTTTGGGACCTATTTCATATCAGCATCAACACAAATTGATTATGCTCAAACAAAGGCCATACCTATAGGTATAAGCTTTGAGTCATACCTATTCTTTTTTTTTTTTTTTTTTTTTTGGACACTGGCCAGAGTGTTGTTGATTTCTCTTTTGTATTAATTTTTGAGGCTTAATATAAACTTCAAAAACTTCGGAGGAAATGTGATGTATGCCTAGCACCCAGAAAGTGGAGTAGGATCAAAGAAGACTAGTCTTTTCTCAAGACTGAGGGTATGATAATTAAGCATGCATCACTATAAAATTACTAGTCGTATGTGAACGATTTTGGAGACATCTGAAATAAGTATTGGGGCAAATCAACCAAGCTAAATGAAGACCAAATCTTTAGATTCCAGCAGCCAGAATCCCGGAGACCAGTCTAGTGTGAATAAGAATAAGTTGGACATGTGACAGTTTCTGGGAAAAGTTCATCTTTAGGTTTAAATCTGGTGTCCAAATTGTGCGTCAAATTTAAATTCAAACTTCCTGTCCATTTGCCAAATTGGCAAACTCCGATGCTATTTCAATTTTACCCAATCCGTTTCTGTGCAGAGGGTGGATTGTTGATATTAACCTGTTGAGGACGGACTGATTTTGCTACAACACCCATTTCCCATAGACACCTGCCCGAGTATACTCGGGACTCATACTCAACTGGTTAAGCAGTCATCAACACCACCCTCCTTCTTGCTATACATACACAGTTTCTGACTTCTCTACCAAACACGTTATCCTTTAACAAGTGTCAATATCTATTATGTGTAAGAGATCACTGCTTTGCAAAAATATGTGGAACTTCCACATTCCTTAACTTTCTTTACATGCCTTTTCAGGTTCTAAAGAAACTTGTATCATTCTGCTTTATTTACATTTTAAACTATCTATCAAATCAATTTGGAGATGGCTTTTAAAAGTTTAAATTTCAAATGATGGTCAAGATGCTGGCATTAACATTTATTCAATGGAACATTCATCTGTCTTTTTCATAGTTAAAATGTGCATGAAAGCAACACAAAATCTTTAATACATTTCATTTCCTTTCACTTTCATCTATTTCAAAACAATGATGAAAGGTACTTGCTCAGCCAGCGGGTGTAATTATGCAAGTCTGTATTATATACAATACAACATTTGCTTTGAGAACTTACAGTTCATCCATATATAGTATAATAGGTCATCAAAAGACAACTTAATGTCTGTCTATCTTTCTCACATGACAGATCCATTCCAGAGATTATGATGCTGACATAAATTCCCTGTAATTACATGTAGTCCTCAAATGATAATGTGGACTTATAGGGTAATATTAAACCAATCAATTTCCCTTCACTCCTCCAAATAGTGATGAGCTGTTAAAAAAATTCACGTTTCCTCTCATCTTATAAATAAATATACAGCAAATTGGTGTAATCAGCGACAGAACAGAAACCGGAGACAACTTGATTTTGTATTGCCAATGGCTCACAAATCCCATCCCCACAAACTTCCTGTGATCATGTGCAAAGCCCCTTGATGCAGATATTATACCACAAAAGTGAAACTAACTTGAGGCCTGAGGCATCTAAAGACTAAATCAACAGAGGGATTTACAAAGCATTTAGCACCTTCTCAAGTATCTTTTTAAACATCATTAATAATGGTATTCTATAGTAACCATGGAGAGGGCCCCTGCTCTATAATGCAATAATGATGTCATAGTTGAGTGGTTCTCCATTTGTACTGTCTACACAAAATGTCTAAACATAAAACTTTTTTCTCCCAAAATTCACATAAAGGACTTTTACCCTTTATTAAAAAGTGTATGGAAAACTTAGTTTATCGATGGACCTTGAAGAGAGGTTAGAATAGAAATGCAACAAAACAAAGACCATTTACTACAGAAATCTGCAAACAGGTGATATCTATTGTATAGTGCAAGTGAACAGCTGCTCAGCTATGATGTCATAGTCACATGACCAAAGATGCCATTTTCAGTCTGCCACACGATGCATTTTTTTTTTTAATGACATGCAGACATTACAAATATTATCACTTCTACTCATTCATTAGTTTCACTCAAATATTTGATGAACTGCAGGTTTGATTTCACTTTTGATTATAAATTAAGTCATATACTATCATTTCCCTTTAAAATCTAATTTCATGTACACAGAATTGGCTCCTATGGGGCTAGTCTTTTTCAATGCACTACTGTCTCAAGGTCTCTCTCCCCTCTAGCATCGTAAGGATTTGCAGAGAGCGACCTTCAACTCGTAGAAACTTCACATCTAAGGTAGTCAGTACACTCTTGTCACACCTGAGGCCCTCTTCATTTAACACTCTGCAATAATTGCAACTTACCATCATTAACATCACCATAGCAACAACTGACATGCTCTCAGCTGACTGGGTGCTGCTGAACTGTCACCCATGGCAAAGGTTTTTGTTTGGGGGCTGGAATTATTGGGACATACAATCTTATGTATTCATTCCTTCAATATGTCTTACCAATCTCTAAAAATGATCAGGCAGTTTTAGAGTCAATAATATAAATATTTTTTCATACCTTTGCTTTGATGAGTACAAGGATATAAATGTATCTCTTGCAGCGAAAATAGGCTGTTGCGACAACAATGGTGTGTCTTTAATCAGACATACAAAACTAAATTTTCCCTGCATTTGTTCCCTATCCTTTCCAAGAGATTTCTTGCAATGTCAGTCTCTATTACTCACTGTAAAGCCAAAAAAAAAAAGAAAAAAAAAGAGAGTAAACTTTACACAACTGGCATAGGTTTAAAGACAAATTGATCTTGTAAAAATAGGGATTTATAGGTGGATGATAGAGGGAAAATATGAACAAGGTAGAAACACAGTTTCACACACCACATCAAACACACACACACACACACACACACACACCCCATCCCCTCCCCCACACACAAACACACAAACATAAAAACATACAGGAGCTGCTGCCACAGGCGATGCAAAGAATTGAGAGGGGCTGCCACTGGCATTTTAATAAGGGAAGATATCAAAAACAATACCACCAATAATACTCACCACAAATGGTTTGTGAGAGAATGACTTGGGAAGAATCCTCTCCTTTTTAGTGCTGATAAACTGGTCTCTTACTTCCTGTGGTCAGGGATAGAATAGAATGCAAACAGAAGGGGAAAAAAGAGATGAGTATGTGCCATATCAACATTCATGAATGCTGATAAAGAAATCATATCATCAGCAGCTCAATAATCATGATTCTACTCAAGAAAAAAAAAAACAGTAGCAAACAGACGACAAATGAATATTCAAAGTGTATAACACGTACATTTCAAAATAAAAAAATTTCATATGCAATCTTAAGCACATGAAGATGCTCTAAAACAATTCTCTCAGATTATCACCTTATTTTGCTTTCTTATATATGTAGCTTACGAGGTAAAAGGAGGGGGTTACGGTTACATAGAGGAGGGGGGGGGGGGGTGGGGTTAAAATGAATACTCGCACAGTCTTAAAGCATCCACAGAATGTCTCCCAGTCTTTTGGACCAGTCATGACAGAAACGACACATTACTGTTGTCCCACGCAAATGAAGGCTAACCAGTCTTAATGTCTTTTGCCCTCGATGCCTTCGTCAGACTGATGGGGGATCGTGTTGTCCATAAAGGGCAGTTTTTACTAGACTAAGGTGGGCCAAAATGTCTGTGGATGTACTTGATCATTATTTCTCCAGTCTTCCCAAATCAACATGAGTGCACCACGGGAGTATTTCTAGGTTGGTTTGTAAGGGGAAAGTCTGCTTTAAGGGGACTTTACCGGGAGGAGACGACTGTATAAGCTGTTATTAAGCTGGGTTTAATTTTCGCGAATTTTGCAAATCATTGTTGGACCGCGAATTTAACAACACGCCAAAATGTCACCCATGCACTGGTGTAATAGTGCACTTATGACAGCTTCGTGTCAGTTTGCAAAAAACAACATCTTGAGAAAATGTCCAAGACCTCCTCATTCACAAAAATATCTGTACGCAAAAATAACAGCTTACACAGTATGTATTGCAAAGGTTGGACCAACTCCGAATATATTCGGAAATCTCAGTAACACTTTGCAACATGCTCACACAACAGGCACTTGCAAGTGGCCTAAATTCAGTAAAGACTATTGAGTGATTGCAGACTTCTTTCAGTCAACCTCCAAGTCCAAATGTAGGATTCGTATCGCAATTCGCTTCTGTGCACATGTTCGCCGATGAGTTGTGCTTTTCAAATGTATACCCTACCAGAGGAAAGAACCATCATTTCTGCTGAGTGGTTCTTTTCAGCTCAGCCCATCCCACCTTTGCCATCCTGCCTGTGAAGAAACAGGCTTTTATTATCTACATCCACAGCCTGAAAAACATTCATGGCTAATCCCTTTGACGAAGAATTCACCTTACAGAAATGAAGCGGGTGAATCACACCACTGCAGAATACTGGCTTGATAAATGCTCGTAAAGAATCACACTTATGTAAGAGTAAATCATTGCCTACTGGCCAAGGGCAAGTTAGAATTCCGCTTGCAGGAAGTATGACGGAAAATACAGTATGTCATCAACAGGTAGCTTATGACAATAGCTTATTGCAGGTCAATAACTGAAACACAGTAGCAATAACTAATGGCTCTTATGAATAAACTAAGACAAACAAAAAATAGATATGGGTTGATGGCATAATGTACATGATAAAATTGTGTCCTTTTCTAACTATTTGACACATTATCATTTTACATTACACAATGCATGGCTAAACATACAAAACGTTGGTCTAAAACTACATTCCTATTTATCTCATACATACAATGTACATACCCGTGGCCACAAGAGTCATAAAAAATAGTCATCAAATTAGATTTTTTTACTTTAGTAATCTTTAAGTTCTCATGACTCTAACAGGGCATTCAGACGCAGAAAATTTATACTAGAACGGTATAGCTATACCAAAACGGTATAGCTATACAATGAATTTATACGTCTGAACGCTGACTAACGAAACGACGTATAACGAAACGACGTAAAGCGAAACGACGGTCAGAGCATCGTTTCGAACTAGAACTCGATAACGAATCAGCATTCCATCGTGTGCATTGTGCGTCTGAACGTATGGTGACCATAGAACGGTATAACTGGGCGGGGTTTAATGGGAGCGAGCACGAAAGGTGACCTTGTACCTGTCACTCATGACCATAACAACATGCGCAGTGAGAAACTGCACATCTATACGAAGTTTTTCCAGAATGGTTGAAATTAGCGCCTGAACGGTCTATCGGCTATACGATGATTCTTTATACGTCGTTTCTTTATCGAGTTTTGGTATAAACTGGCTTGTGTCTGAATAGGGGGTAAAGCTTTCATATGATATGCACTAATTCCTTTCAATTTCCAACAAAGCTGGCCACCAGACTAGAAAGCTAGATTTAGAAAGAAAATTAGCTCTAAAGCTTGATTGCATGCAAGGGTACAGCGGGTTACTTTTTAATTCTCAACAGTAACATGCCTCCAAAAAGAAAAGAAATTTCAAAACTTTCTTTTCCGTTAAAACTAGGGAAGAGCTAGAAAACTCATTGCACTTTTATTTTTCAAACTAACATGCATCATTTCAAATTCTGCAAATAAATTTGGATAATTATTCAATTTTGTAGGCTTTAAAGCATGTAACCTCATCAGGGGTACATTGTACATGTCGATATGTCATATTTCATAATGCCTTTGGATTATTGCCATGATTTTACTGTCATTTCTGTGTTGTTTTTTTTCAAACCGGTATTATTTTTCCATACCGGTATTCCAAGAGACAAAACTTCCTCCTCATGTAGAAAGATAATAAAGACCGCCAGATTGCTGTGTTTACATTTTTAGCTTTTCACAATTTATTGGACACTTTCTAAACAAACAGGAGGGGCTCACCCCTCGATCAGGGGGAAATCATCATCCCCTCATTACCGGAGACCAGGCATCCTGCCTGCAACCTGGTTTCCGTGGCAATCACAACAGCAGATGGCAGACTGCTATCCGGGCAATATGCTTTTTTTTTTGACACCAAAGCCATAATCAAGTTTTATGAGGGCGGTGATATCTTCCTCACTATACCAGTACAAGCAGGAAATACGGGTCCTATCAAGGTAAATAACTTCTGGCCAGCCCACTGCCCCCTCAGAAGATTTATGAAATGACGAGACTGAAAATCTTCTGTTTCACTAAAGTTGAAATCCATATTTTTTCTTTTTAAGATATTTGAAATGTTGACTTTAATTAGTACAGCAGAGAGCAAACACACAGAGCAGTCAAAGTGTCGTTAAAATGAAGACTGGAAATAAGAACTGGAAATAAGACTGGAAATAAGATTTCATGGAATTGTGAAGTATCATATTTCCTTCAAGACAATGATTTTTGTCACAGTTACATGTACATAATATGCAAATAAGATGAGGTAAAGATTATGCCATGACGTTGCATATTCTCCATCTCCCTTGCATTCAAATCTTTCACGAAACCTCCCCTTTTTATGAGACTTTCAGAAGAAAAATCCTTCTCATCAAATTGTCTTGAACTCTAATAATTTTCCAATGACATCCATCTGAAGGGGAGTGGTTGTACAATGTAGTTGCTAAATTATTGACAAAAAGAATGAGCTTATGATATCAAATACAGTGCAAATTAATAGCAAATTTCTGAAGCTATCACTTCATTGCCTTTTATTTTACAGTTCCATGAAATTGTGACCAAAATTACCATTTCAAAAAGTAAAACATACCAGTACTTCCAAAATTTCCTTAACTTGTATTTGCCCAACTGTAATGAAGATTGAACTTTTAATGATTTTTCAATATCAATTCAAAGCCAACTCAAATGTAGAATGGAATTTCACTTTAACTGTGTAAATGCTTCAATGCTCATGACTGTATCCTGCCTTACTCTACAAATGAGGTTTGTTCAATTCTCTTAATAGGGGGAAAATAACAAACAGCACTTGGCTGCATTTAGAGCTGGGCAAACCTACTTAGGTTTATCACTATACACCAGTTGCACACAAACATAATGGTAATGTAGAATTGATTAATAGGATTACATAAGCCCTATTCCCTGACAATTAGGCACAGGACACCTGTACTAATAAGTGAAGAAAGCACCAAGGAAAGTTAAACCCGTTGTGTACTTTCATTGCTGATTGGCACAGAAAACCCTACAGCATTGTACACACTGCCTAAAGTCTCTGGCAAAGAAAGGGTTAATAATCAAGTGAAGTGGTTGAGAGTGAGATCTTCTCAATCCTTTCAATCTTGAAATATTTCATAGCTGCATTTGTTCTATTAATTACATCTATCCTATTCTTTATGTGCCAATTCGAGAATGAACTTTCCGGTTTATAAAAATCACACAATTCTTTTTGATCTGTTTTCTTTTCCAATTTAGCACGTAGAATTTTGAAAGAGAAAGAGAAAGGAATGTTGACGACTAAAAATGATTCTGAGTGGCCTTCAATATCAAAGAGGGCTCTATACAGATTATTTACTACAGTCTTTGGGGAATCCTTAACATCAAAAACAGGTGAAAATTGTGAAAAATAAAATATGTTATTGGACGTGCAGTTCTGGAGACTGGATCACCAGAACTGAAAGACTTCGATCCAGATTAGTGGCAGGAGAAATAAGAAAGACGCATGCATACTGTGCGCTGGCATTTAAAGCTTGCGTCACTGCAGCGGTTGGACACTAACCCCTGCAATTTCAATGTTTTCTTCTCTTTTTCTCTCTCTTTTATGGCAGGGACTGAACCTTGAGCAAAATATCAAGAATGGTGACCTATGAAGTTTTACCTCCGTGAAGACACAACCTAAAAATATGGATAGATACAAATACGGACTAAAGTGGAGCTTAATTCTGAAAGCAACTCCCTACAGAGCAATTCCACACTTCCATCTTGTGTGTGTGTGTGTGGGGGGGGGGGGTAGGGCAGGGGTGGGGCAGGGTTTTAATTCTGCAACAAAGTACACTTCCTACAGTACACATATACTTGCAGATTCTGTTCTCCCTAGAATCAACAGTTGGCTGCTACATTTCTCTACTAAAATAGGCCTTACAAAGAGGGTTTTTATTTCTAGTTTTCTAAAAATGATTGCCTGCCATTTCACAGGATAAAATGAAAGAGATTGCTCGTTGCATCAAATATAGACTGCTTATTAACCACACAGCTAAATGTGTATCAGGCAAAGAGTGGATAAAATGCGATTTATCATCCTTTACATTGTACTCCTAATTCTGAGACTACGGTACTCATGATGAATATGTTGGCCCTGGGCCCATGTTTATGTCAGAATAGCTAGAATCCAGGAAAGACTGTGATACAACGGAATTTGTGTGTGCTTTCATTTTCCCCGAGGCAGTGTGTACAAGGCATGAATCAGTTCTGTGGTACAGTAGTACCAAAGTCATTTACCACAAGCAATTTGCTGAACACTCAATGTTGCCAATTTAGGTATTTACTGTTTACTCTTCTTGCACATAAATTCTAATTCACCATTTCATCATCTTGCATACATATATTCGAGCCAAACTGTTGTCATGTCTACAGCAAACTTAACTCTTTACAAATTTGTAGATTGCCTTTAGTTGTGATGAATTAGTCATAATAATTTTGAAGCATGCCAGGGGTAAATACTATTTAAAATCTGTGATTGCCCAACAGCCTTTAAGTACAGGCACGCATAAACTAGTCTAAACTGATATCAACATCCGGTCAAAACATTGGGGGACTGTTGAAGTCACTAAAAATATATTCCTTTCAATTTCAATTTCAATCTACTTTCATATTTCTCAATGAAAAACACATGAAATGTAACAAAATATAAAAGATGGTACATGATATCTACTTTGGATGCACAATTAATATTACTAACGTAGAGCATGGCGGTTTAAACATTAAAATTTAACTCTAAGTAAAACCACCAGAGCAATACGTTGGAACCTACTTAAATATACTTCAAAATACTTAAGATTTTGAATACCATAACGATAAAACTGCAGATAGAAAATTTTGAACAGGTCATGTGATCTTACAGATGTAGCATGCAGAAGATGTAAAAGTTACAGTTGAAACAGTAAGTAATACATATATGCACAGGTAGTAGAAGTTCCACTTCACAATAATGAAATCAAAAATGACTAAATGGCAGAGCTACAAGCAGCAGCAGCACCAGGAGTAGTGGTAGTAGCACTAACAGTACCGGTAGTAATAGTAGAGGTGCTAATAGTAGTACTAAAATAGATAGTAGTAGTAGTAGTAGCAGTAATAGTAGTAATAGTAGTAATAGTAATAGTAGTAGTAGTAGTAGTAGTAGTAGTAGTAATAGTAGTAGTAGTAGTCGTAGTAATAGTAGTAGTAATAGTAGTAGTAGTAGTAGTAGTAGTAGTAGTAGTAGTAGTAGTAGTAATAGTAGTAGTAGTAGTAGTAGTAGTAGTAGTAGTAGTAGTAATAGTGGTAGCAGTAGTAGTAGTAGCAGCAGCAGCAGCAGCAGTAGTAGTAGTGGTAGTAGAAGTACACGGTAGTAGTGGCAGTAGTATTCATGAGTGTGATACCGAGTTCTTGATTTGCTGTAATTTGCTTTACCTCTATTTCAGCTCGTTTCATCTCTTGAATATTATGATTTTGCATATCTTTTGCAACAAAGAGAGTCAATACCTTGAAACAAATTCAAGGAAATATCTACTTTTTCCATTTCTTTCTTAACATTTGAAGATAATGAGGATGAAGTCAAAATTCTATGACTACAAGCTCACTTTGACTGGTGCACTGAACACTAAGCTCGACAATCTGCAAACTTCAGAATGGTCAGGACTTATAATTACAGGTATTGAGCACATTTTGTGCTCTCACATTTTAATGATAGTTTGTTTGTTTTTTTCATTTCTATTTTCTAAAAAGATCTTCTCTCTAGGGATACAATTACTTAACCAACAGAGGACAAACTGATTTTGCTATAACATGCATTTCCCATAGACACCTGCCTGAGTATTTCTTGGGACTCGTCTTCAGCGGGTTAATGAGCTTCATTTCTGCTTGAAATAAGAGCATTCCCATTATTAGATGGATGATCTCATGGCTCACTAAGCTTGATCGTTTTATTTGGTCCAGCTAGAATTAAAGATTCATGATCACTGATCATCGACAATGGCCGACTAAGGCAACAAAAATAATCATCGAAGAGTGTGAAAAAAAAAATAGCCGTCCATTAAGGTCAACAAGCGCTTTTTATTAAACCCTGTGCATTGTATAGTGGACATCAAATCATTAAAGGCAAGTAAATTTGCAATAATGCTGTTTATCTAATTCTTTTCCTGTATGCCAAGAAATTTTCACTGATTTGTCTTGATATTCAGACACTAATACTACCAACTGCATGGAAATATTATTTTTGAGGTTTTAAGAACACACCAAACACCAGATTTTGGTTTTGTTTCAAAAGATTACACTGAAATGTGAAGCATTCATATGTAAATTATCATCAAAATGTGTAACGAAAGATAAATGATCACTACACTACAGGTTAAAATGACGGTTATGTCAAAATGAACATAACTTTATTGTTCAAACCTTCTTAAGATAGAATATCACGTCTAGTGGTAGACATAAACTATTTTTATACATTAATTTTCCAAGTACAGGTGCAAATACACATGCATTATTCACAACATGTCTAGTTATTCTTTAATGAAATGTTAACAACCTTTCAGTTGTCATGGTATCTTATGTACTGAAACAATGTTAGAATGCACCATTCGATACCAAAGTATTTTTTTTTTTTGATAAGCTATCACTACAATACAACGTGTAACTGTTTAAACTGCAGTCTGAAAAAAGCCCTGTTGTTTCAATAACTGAAAACATTTTTTTCCCACTAGGCCCATCATGAAGTTTAGAAGGCATATTTGACCAAAACATGATTATTCCAAGTCATGTACACATATCAAGCATTCCACCAATACATCTAAAACATACAATTATGGCAATTTGCAGCACTCTCCATATTTCACTACCAAAACCATACATTCAAGGAGAGCATGTCCTGTTGACATTGCCTTGTATACTCTAAAGAAAGTTCCTATTCTACACATTGCCCCTTTCTTTCTTTCTTTCTCTGTGTTTTTTGAGTGACAAGAGCAAATATGCCCAAGGGATAGCCAACTAATTAACATTGATCCTTCCATTATTGTACAGTCAAGCACAGAGGACATTCTTACTCTGGGCTGTGTTCACATGTGACTGACTTTTCTGCTTTTCATAGATCGGGTATGCATTGTGAGGAGCTTTAGAGTACAGTTTCACACTGAGGCCTGAATTCACGAAGGTGGTACAATTGAAACCATGGTTTAAACCATGGACCAAGACCGTAGTTTTGTATGGGGCGCCAAGTGTCACATTGCCTATTTCGTTACGAAATCAGTCATTTCGTCGATTTCGTCGACGAAATGTTCATTTCGTTACAAAATATTAACATTACGTTGACGAAATGGTCATTTCACAGATGAAATGACTGATTTCGTAATGAAATAGACCATGCGACACTTGGTGCCTCACACAAAACTACAGTCTTTGTCCATGGTTTAAACCATGGTCTAAATTGTACCACTTTCGTGAATTCGTGCCTATGTGTTGCTTGAAGGTTTCACACTAGGTACAGGCAAATATATGCAATCCCTCTCCAACCTGAAGTGAAACAGGTACTATTTCTGTACCAGTTTTGCTGATTCTTTCCATGGTTTACATTGTTAAAAAAAGGAAACAATTTGAATTTACACAACTCTACTGTGATTTGATGCACTGTAACATATAGGCCCACATGCATGTCCCAACAAGTTGTTTTGATGATGATACATTTTGATAAAATACATTTATGTGAGAGTAGTTCATAAAAATTAAAATCATACAACTTTTAACACATAAAGAGAATCTGATCTTTAATTAAAAAGAAATGAGTCTTGACCATGCTTAGAACCCTTTACATTGATAATTGTGGACATTTTTTTTTTCTTTTATTTGTAACTACTAATGTACATCGTAGCATGAAATTTCTCCCTCCCAGTGGCTCCCCCCCCTTTTTTTATTTTTTACTGCCACCTTTATTACTGTCAAAGCATGGCTTGCCTGCTGACAGTTGGATGTGGGAGCCCTTTAATTTGTTCCCATTCGAACAGTCTGAATGTCTCATGAAACAGGGGAAGGCAGATTGCATTCAGACATGAGTAAAAGAGCATTTAATCTTTCCTTGAGAGAAACAGGATATGTTTCCCTGAATGCATTTCCACTGCTGTACATTTCTTAGATGTCACTTTAGAAATTATTCTATTCATCTAATCCACCTGTTGGGGACAGTGTGGGTTTTTCAACAGTTCTCTGAAGCAATTTACGCTCCTGCAGAACACGCCCACTCCTTGGCTAGCCTGGGCAAAATGTGCAAGCTTGAACCAAAAGCTGCTATATTTTACCCTGTGAATTCCTTCCAGCAATGACCTTACCATACAAATCTAATGGATCCAGTTACAGGTCTGTGTCTTGGGTTGGGAGTCAATTGGTCTAACATCTGATGTAGTCAGCATTAAAGGACACATTTATAATAATAATAAATAATAATACATACAATTTCTATAACGCCATTCTCCACTTTGATCAAATGCTCAAGGCGCTTTACATCAAAGAAAAAAAAACAACAACCTGAAAATACAAGTACATACACCGTAATAAAAGAAGATGAAAAAGAAGACATGAACGTCTGTCTTCAAAATGCACTACTAAACAAATAAGATTTTAAATTACTCCTAAAAGATGTTATGGAGCTTGAGTCTTTCAGCTCACGAGGAAGTGCTCAGGAGTTATATCAAATGTACTGCATTTACTTTAAATATGGTATGAAATAGGTCGTACACACACGTCTTCTGATAAAAAGAAATAATAAACAAATGTCTGGATCCCAGACTACTGAGATTATGTTGAGAGCATCAATCCTCTTCAGCAAACATTAATTTTCTTCCTTTTTTGTTGGAAAAAAACACTTTAAGATTTCACAAGTAAACGATGGGCAAAAAGAAAGAGAACAAACACGCAGGCTGAAGCTAAGATCATTCCTTGCGGAGCATTCCGCGATCTCGGGACTGGAATTCTTGGAAATGTTGGCTCGGGGTTCAAAAAAATGTGGCGTATGCTACGTGATGATCTAACTCTTTCCACCGTCGAGACTGCCAGGCAGCACTCAGAAAAGAGATGGAAAACATGGCCCCCCTTTTCAGGGTACATGCTTCTTTCTCACCCTGCATACAATTTCACTTTAATATGCTGTTAGTCATGGCAGTTGCTCTCATTGCTAAAAACACTTGGAAAATCCCCAAAACTATGCTTATAATGCTTGAAATTAGTACATTTTACATACCCACATCCACATTAGTATGTTTGCTAGCATGCATATGGTATTAAGAGAGTTTTGAACTGTTGACCAACTTATTTTCATCTACAATCATCTGTATTGCAACGGATTCTGTGTAAATCAATTCCAACAGAACAAAGCTGGGACAAGCTATCAAGGTCATGCATTTATACGGTGTACGTGTACTGCCACTACAAAATCTACAGACCTATGCAACTCGTCAGTTTGATTCCCCAATTCTGGATAATCATGGCCTTTGTAATACATCTGACCACATTACTCCAGTTCTCCAATCCCTCCACTGGCTCCCCATACACTGTACATCAATGTATCACCTTTAAAATCCTTCTCATAGTTTGTGAAGGTATGTAATAATCTTGCCCCATCTCACATAATCTCATAGACTCGACTTCTCTCTGCTTCTCCACTTCAACCCATTCTCTTCATTCTTCCCTCCATTCGGCAATTATCACATGGTCCCCGCACCTGTACCCATTATGGCGATCAGGCCTTTTCTGTTACAACTGCATTTCTCCATCACTTTGGAACAAACTCCCTCTTTATAATCACTGTTGCTGAAAATGTTGATAAAGTTTAAATCAATGCTGAGAATTTATCTATACTCAATCCTAATTTTTGTTGTCATTGTTGTTAAATTCCGTAATGCTATATCTTAATTTCATATTTTTCCATGTGCTTAGAAATGTCAGTATTAAGCGCTACATAATTGTTATTATTATTATCATTTATTATTATTATTATTATTATTATTATTATTATTATCATTATCATTATTATTATTATCATTATTATTATTATTATTATTATTATTATTATTATTATTATCATTATCATTATTATTATTATCATTATTATCATTATTATCATTATCATTATTATTATTATCATTATTATTATTATTATTATTATTATTATTATTATTATCATTATTATTATTATCATCATCATTATCAATATCAATAATATTAATATTATTATTAGCATTATTATCATCATTATTATTTGTGGCTTACATTTTAGTAATAGGGTACAATTCATTGTCTGAGGACTCTGATAGTCTTTAGGGCCTACATATTTTGCAAATGCCTAATTTCAAAATCATGTTTACAAACAAGTTCTCCTGTAAAGTCTTTGGCTGCGTTCATTAACTTTCCCGTGTTTAAAATGCATTTGCAAATGCCTTTTGGATCGCATTTCTCAAGTTGTTGCATTTCTCTGTTGAGAGTTCATCAGGAGGCCTTGTCACTGCTCAGTCCCCCCCCCCCCCAAAAAAAAAAAAATTAAATTAAAAATTTGAACTGATCTCCAGAAGATTTTCCCTAGAAATTTATGAAAAGGGGGGGGGGGGCTATTTTGTCAGTTTCTGTAGATAGGGGGGTCATTTTCTGAATGTTTTCCCTAGATGGGGGGGGGGGGGTCTTTTGAAAATAGGGAACAAGTATAGGCGTCCACCCAAAATAGGGGGTGGGGAGGGGGATGAAATTCGCGAAGGTGGTTTTGGTTTAAGCCATGGGGTGGTTTAAATTTGAGATGCATTCATTGGACCACTTTTGAAATATGCGCTAAATCAAGCGTGTATTTTCAAAGTGGTCCAATGAACTTGCCTCCAACTTAAACCACTCCATGGCTGAACCATGGTCTAAAATGAAAGCACCTTCGAGAATTCCACCCAACGTTGTGACAGGCATTTGTTATTTCAGAGTTTTTGTTACGACAAGGTTTTACTGTATTCACATGGAGAAATATAGAGTGAAATAAAACATCATAGAAACCCCATATCCAACAGAATGGCACTCTGGTCGGACAGCAAGACATCTTTGAATGGACCTGTTTCTGCCTTCCCCACTTTAACAGCCGTCACGACATACCGGTCAGAATACGAACGAACAAATTCCTGGGCTAAATCACCCAGCGCCACAGACAAATCGATTCTCTGAATAATATTAAATAAAATCTTCGAACCGGACTTGCCGGTCGCCGACACGCTGTACTGCGCGGCCTTTTTCCGACACCAGCTGTTGTTGTTGTTCTTTTTGATAATTTGCAAACCGTATCGTGCCCTCTCTCGGTAAAAACGATGTATTTCCTTTTTTTTTTTTTTTTTTAAAGTTCAGGGTCAGGTTTCTTTTTAGAGTTTTTTTTTTTTTTTTTTGGGGGGGGGGCCTGATCATACAGAAAATTATCGAACTACACAATCGAATGCAGTTGATAAGGCCAGAAGACTATACTCTCAGATGAAGGTGCATGTAATTTTCGGCATTTTAGAGATTGCTTTATGTCTCTTTATATATTGCTTTAAATATCTCTGTATTTGAGTAACGTTGCACTCTTACATTTCATAGGGATATTACCAGTACAATAACCTACAATGTCAGAAAACTAAATTTATGTGTACAGATACACTTTGAAACTGCCGTGAAAGTGAATTTGACAAACTTTCTGTGAGTGCAAAGTGAACTTAATTTTAACACTTCACAGTCAGGTCTGATTTCAGAGACTAGCCAATTACACGGGTACAGCTGTAGCTGTAACACTGCCAGAAGTTTGCAGAAAAAAAATCCCTTATGGCTTCAACAGTTGCACAAACTGTAGCAGGCACAGTTATTACATACATGAACACATGAGAAAAGAAATGAAATCCCAACCTAGCATTTCTCCCGAGTTGATGGCCTTCCTTCTGAAGCAGAATTATGCTTGCCCATGAGACAGGAAACATTTGGCACGATGAAGGTCTCACCTCTTCTCAAGGCCAGCACATAATCTAATGGGGAACATCTTCGTCACTCCTCAGCTCATCCATGCTCCACACTCACAAGCCTCATATCAACAATATTGCATTTAGTTCTGTTGCTGCATTGCTTCTAGTCTTATATTCAGACTCTAAGGCCTAAATTCACGAAGGTGGTTCAATCTTTATCCATGGTTTAAGCCATGGACAAACGTATGGGGCGGCCAAATGTCACATGGTCTATTTCATTACGAAATCGATCATTTCATCAAGGAAATGTTCATTTTGTTACATTTTGTTGACGAAATGACTAATTTCATAATGAAATAGGAAATGTTCATTTCGTCAATGAAATGTTCATTTTGTTAACAAAATGGTCATTCTGTTGAAGAAATGACTGATTTTGTAACGAAATAGGCCATACGACACTTGGCGCCCCATACAAAACTATTGCCTTTGTCCATGGTTTAAACTATGGACAAAGATTGTACTACCTTTGTGAATTTGGGCCTAAATCTCCAACATACACATACACATATGTTGTTCTGTGTTGATCAAATTTTAGGCCATATCACTATTTAAGGGCAGACATGTCTTCTACAAGCACACATGGTCATTTTTATGTGTGTTTTCTTTTAAATGAAAATTGGCTGAAACCTCTTCTGCATGATTTCCACTGGAATACCAATTGTGCAAAAAAAGACAAATTTTTAAATGTCACAAATAACAAAATACGGGAAAACGAGGAATGTTCCCATGCATTCTAATTTCGCAAATTTTGCAAGAGCCAAGATTCACGAAATTAATATGCACATGAAATGTAATATCATATACCATATACTGATATACTGATATCTTTCAGAGTGCATACATTGACAGAATGGGGCATATGGTACACTTTGTCATTACAGTTCTCCTATTCCCGTACTATGCAACACACAAAATAGTCTGAAAATAAGACTACATGTGCTCAATACAAACTGCAGGAAACAACTTCCTCTCTTAGTGAACACTTCAATGGAGGGTGACACTATTTTATATAAAGGTGAAATGAAAGGCATACAGAAATGAACAAAGACATCATATCACATTGCCATTTTTCCTTGCTTTTGTTCTGAAATACCCTCAGTATTCTTAGTATTGTGTGCTATTATTTTCCTTTTTATAAAAGAGGTGAGAAGGTTTGGCATTCAAGCAATATGACAGGAAATGCTGTCCACAAGGAAAAAATATCACATTGCCATTTTTCCTTGCTTTTGTTCTGAAATACCCTCAGTATTCTTAGTAATATTGTGTGCTATTATTTTCCTTTTTATAAAAGAGGTGACATGGTTTGGCATTCAAGCAATATGACAGGAAATGCTTTCCACAAGGAAAAAATAGAATCACTCCATCTATCTCTCGTCAATAGGTGTTTATTTACACATCCGGCGGAATAATATAACTGGCAGTATGGTCACCTCTATATTTCCAGTTTGGCAGAGGCATCGAGATAAAAGGATATGCCATTGGGTTACATGTATTCTAGCCTCACTCAAAGACTCTTGCATAATTTGGTCCCAAGTTTCATTTGATACTAATACAGCTTGCAAAGGAGCATTCTGAAATGATTTTGCTAATTTCAAAAAAAAAAAACAGAGTGAAGTCATGGGAGTTGATGATGTACAACATAAACTGATTTTACTCAATTTATACAAAGAGTATTGTATTCTATGCGCAACAATCTTTTTGTTTAAAAAATCTAGACTTCAGTACTGCTTGACAATTTGATTGCTGACATAATTCATACTCATGAATTTTTTTTTTCTCTGTCTTTACAAATTTTGACAGCAAACTTAAAGGGACTGTACAGTACTGGTTGAGGTGGGGATTCATGTTTTGAACATTCCTAAGTAAGATAATGAAAAGCCTCTTATGAAATATGAAAAAGCAAGTAATTTTAAGAAGGATTCAACGTTTATTTGATGAAAATTGGTTTTCAAATGGCTGAGATATCCCCAAAAGTGCTACTAATAAAAGGCGACATGCCACAACTTTATTAGGATCTCTTTGTTTCACCTTGTTTTTGGATATCTCAGCCATTTCAAAACCGATTTTCATTGAATAAACTTTTGATACCCCTTAGAACTGCATGCTCTCTGACATCTCATAGAGTGGTTTCTGAATATCTCGCAAAACGTTATCAGAGACTCCAACTCTCCCGTTTTCGACGGGAGATCTCCCGCCGAAATTCCATTTTTGCAAAATCTCCCGTTCTCCCGTTTGAGATCTAATTTCTCCCGCCCTGGCTCTTTGTCTCCCGTTGGAAGGGATTTCTTACTTATTTTTATCGTATGTTGAAAAAATAAGCCTTAGATAGCACAAGAGAGCATCTAGAACCCTAGGAACTTCACGCTTCGCACACATCAAGTTGGAGTCTCCCGTTTGCTAGGGGTTTCAGGCGGGAGAATCTCCAGATCAGAAGGTGCTTTGGGTTGGAGTCTCTGCGTTATAAGCTAAATCCTCACCTCGACCAGAACTGTACACACCCTTTAACCTTTCTGTGTCAAGGAGACTTTAGACAGTGTGTACAATGCTGTGGGTTTTTTTTTCAGTGCCAATCAGCACTCAAAGCACACGAAGGCTTACCAATGATTTTTACAACTACAGTGGACTCCCGTTATAACGAAGTCCTCGGGACCGGCAGTTTTCTTTCGTAATAACGAAATTTCGTTATAACCGAATGAATAAACAATAAAAATACATAGAGTTGATAATGTTGCGGCCCTAAATTTTATTTCGTTGTAACCGGAATTTCGTTATAACCGTGTTCGTTATAACGGGAGTGCACTGTATATAATTGTTTATCAAATCAAGTTTGGCAAATCATAGTCTGGAGGTGTGTTCAAATTTGAGTTCTGCACAATCCTCCGTATGCATTTCAAACTGAATTGTTCAACATCATACTGTAGATCTTCCATATTCTTGCACATAATTGATTTCAGAGCTGTAGGCATATATCAAAGTTAGAATGACAACCAAGGAAGTTTATGGCCCAGCTGTTCTATGAGAGCCTCTTGCACTTACTGGCTGACTAAGAGTTTCCTTTACTCTAGAAACACATTTTGAAAAGTCTTCCACATTTGCAACATTACAAAACAAGTTCTTTTGAAAGAGTGAACCTCCCCTCCACCAATGCTACCCATTCTTTGACCGGACCTGCAGTTACCTGTGAAAAAGTTTTCAACAATGCATGTCGACCGACTGGATTCACACAACCCAGGCAAAATATTTGCAAAACACTTGGTGTTTCATTATCTAAACACAGTGTAGGAATGCAAAAGCAACACTGGCCAACGTGAGACCTATCTTTTTTTTTTCCCCTTTCTTCTTCAGGTAAGGTTGCCCTCAGAATCTTTTGTGTACCTGCAAGTGTGCACATCTGGTCAAATTGGACACAGTGGCCCGAATTCACGAAGGTGGTACAAACAAAACCATGGTTTAAACCATGGACAAAAACCACGGAGCGCCAAGTGCCGCACGGAATATTTCGTTACGAAATTGGTCATTTGGTCGATAAAATGACAGGTTTCGTTAATAAAATTATCATTCTGTGGACGAAATGTTCATTTAGTTACAAAATGTTGTCATTTTGTTACAAAATAATAATTTCATCGACGAAATGACTGATTTCGTGACGAAATATTCCATGCGACACTTGGCACTCCATGGTTTTTGTCCATGGTTTAAACCATGGTTTCATTTGTACCACCTTCGTGAATTCGGGCCATTGTGTATACAATGTGTGGGTTGGGGATGTTAGTATCATTACTAACCCCTAGTGTGAGTTAAAATCAAGGCAATCTCAAAGACTGAACTCAAAATGACAATGGATAAAATTACAGTAACTCCTGACACACACTGGATATGAATGCACAAGAAATGGAGATGGACATTACTGTCTGTTCCAGAGGGGTTCCCCCCTTCCTATGGCATGAGCATATTTGCAGGGACAGCATGCTAGCATACTCGGTCAGGAAATGAGGGGCTGTAGAGCCCCTCTCCAAAACTTCAAGAATGTTGCCTTTCGGGGTCAAAAACCTCTTCAAATCACGGTAGACCTAATCCTGGAGTACATCTACCTACAATGATCACAGCCCTTCATAGCCGTGTACCAGAATGCCCTGAGAAATGAGGTCAAATATGCATCGAATGGAACTGGACACTAACCCCTCCCCCCCCCCACCCAACCCCCCCCCCTTCTAGTCTTATTCTACAGCCAATCCAAATTTGCACTTGACCGCTGAAAAGTCACCTGACATCAATTGACTAATTAATGGCAAAATCTGACCTACAGTTGTGTGACAGAGCAGGGAGCATAAAGCAATCTTCAGCAAAAAGACAAAGTGTTGAAAACCCAACTAGGATTTTCCTGCAAACCAACACTGATGGAACAGTTGACTCTTGCACTTGTAGAGTCTTGACAAGAGGCTAGAGGGGGGCATAAAAGGTCATCCCACTCTGTCACATGCAGAGAGAACTTCCTGTGTCATGCCTCCCATAAGACTGGTGTAACGATTCACCCTGGAAATATGAACTTCAAGCACTTCTTGATTAAACCAGAAATGTGACATCATTCTCCCAATCTCATTCCCCCATGCTCTCCTCTCACTCCATACAAGTGATGACATGGAGAAGATAAGGGTCACATGACAATATCTCCATAATGTCACTCTTCATGTTCACATCACATCCAACACGCCATGTCATACTGACATTAATTAAAGGACATTAACGGAACATAGGACAGTTGCTCCTGCTACAACAAGTAAATGCAGTGTTATTACCCAATCACAAATTTTCTTGACAACATCTCTAAAAAATGTTTAGAGGACAGAAAGGTATGGAATGTCTTTTGTACAGAATGCACTGTCTAGTGCAAGTATACACCAAATACAGACAACTGGAATGACAGAAGTATCACTGATATTAAGGAAAAAAATCAAAATACAGAAATTCAAAAGTTTCATTTCTACATGAAAATTGGCAGAGCCAACTTCCTCATCCATTGCTGTGTCAAGCGCAATAAGTATGATTAAAATCATCCTTTTTTTTTAAAACAATATATTGCTGATTTTAAATTATTGCAAACTCTTTCTCCCTTTAAAAGTCATCATTGCAAGGTTATCATAAGAATGCAAATATTTGATGCAAAGTATTCATTTTACTTTGATTGATTTTGTGTCAAGACAGGAAATGAGGTGAAGATAATGAGTGCCATTTAAAGGGAGACTTCACTCGTGAGAAGATGATCATCTTTGTAAATATGAATATGTGACTATGACAAATATCACCGATTCGTGAAACATAGACAAGCCTGTTACTTGAAACTGATTTTAAAACTCTTTTTAAATCTTGACATAGACAACAAATCTTCCAAAATTGTCAGTTCATTTTTAATAAAGAGAACATGAACTTCAATGTATAGCCAATTTAAGACCCAATTATAAAAGCTATCAATTCAGATCTTTAGAAGAATTCTGCTACCAAAACAAACAATATATATATTAAGAACAGAGAGCTCATATGAAAGATATTTACTCCTACACTTATCAGAAGTTATGAAACACAGCAAATAAATAAAACTCTATAGAGATGAATTGTATCTAAAATTCTCACAAAAAGATACAGCTAATGGCCAAACTGATAATTTCTGCAGCATAACTGTCCAAAGGTCTTGATAGGATTCATAGGCCGACTGCATAAGTGGAAAATTTTGCATAAGTTCTTTTCTGTGCTCAGACAGGTAATGTGAATTTATCATGTTTTTAATTCCACAGAATCAAAACATTGAATAATATTACATATAAAATGTAGCAAACAGAAATATTTGCGAGCTTTCTTCTTCGTACTATTCTCTGGTGATGCAAAATGTGCAAACAATTTCCAATTTTACAAAATTTGTCGGGACTCACCTGTAAGGTTTGAAGCCATTGCATCACACTTCGATGGTTGTCATGTTTTTAATTCCACAGAATCAAAACATTGAATAGTATTACTATGTGGCAAACAAAAATATTCGCGAGCTTTCTTTTTCGTACTATTCTCTGGTGATGCAAAATGTGCCAAAAATTTTCCACTTTTACGAAATTTGTCGGGACTCACCTGTAAGGTTTGAAGCCATTGCATCATACTCCGATGGTTGTCTGCTGTTAGGATATGCTCCTTCCCTCCACTCCTACCGTCCAGAAAAGATGTTCCACGACGAGTTGGGAGAGATGAGAATGAAAAAAGACGGAGAAAAGACAGAAAGAGGGAGAGAATGGTTTAAAATCCTCCGTGTACTGAAACAATGATGCATGTGAACAGCCCAAAAAGTTCCGTCTCCTCCCCCCTTCACTACACATAAACACGGTCCATGCAGGAAGGGAGTAGAGTAAACAGGAGAATGGAACTAGCCTGGAGCCTGTCACACGGCTAGAGCTACAAACGAGCTGACATGAGTCAAACACAGACAGGGAGACTCTACACATCAGCTTTAATCGCGCGAGGAATTAACCCCCGAGATCTGATCTTCGCCAATCAATGATAAACAAAGCAGCAATGTTAGTCATAGGGCTGTGTGTCATTCCCCTATCTCCAATGTTTATGATATTTTGGTCGTTGGCCGCCAGAGTCTGCTTCTTCGGCAAACTGCAAGAAACCACGAAAAGAGTCCAAAAGGTCACGAGAAGATAATTGCAAGAGATGCCACAATCAGCCATTACACATGTCCGATTAGTGTAGTTTGAATAATCTCAACTCAAGGGCAGCTCCCGGGGCTGATCCACTTCAAAACTTTTATTCCTCAAAGCCTTAAGGGCTGCTTTTAAGAATTGCAACCTTTTTTTTTTTTTCTGTTTCCATGTACAATATGTCAAAGCAGTGCTTCTACAAACGAGTTCACATTCTCCTAGTAGCCAATGTCTGACTATTTGAATACCTATCCTATTGCACCATGTGCTGACCATGTTTTGAGCATAATTAAAATACTTATGATGTGTTTTTTTGAATATTACAATTACTCTTTGTTTCCAAAAAAATGCTGTGGCTAGAAGGAATATCAAATGATCATATGGATTCATTTATATTCTTGTTTTCTCTGGTATCTTCACAAAGTGCACTAAAGATGGTACAATTGAAAAACAAAGTCAAGATTCCATTTATTCATTGCTATCTTGTGTAGTTGTAAGTTTTATATCATTTGAATATAATATGTCTGAGAGCCTGATCAATATCAATAATAATAATAATAATAATAATAATAATAATAATAATAATAATAATAATAATAATAATAATAATAATAATAATAATGATAATAATAATAATGATAATAATAATGATAATAATAAGAATAAGTTGATGATGATGATGATGATTATTATTATTACTGCTATCAATATTACAATGATACTAACACTTATGACTGCAATGATAAAATTAATATAACAAATACATATGTTACTCTTTATGAACAAATGAAGCTAATTAAACTAGAATGTACAGAATTACTTAATTCTTTGTTGTTTGAGTATCATTGTATATTTGCACAAATAACCATGCTTTGTAATAAGCATGGAAATGAAACTGACACTCCATAAGGTTTGACTGATAATTATACAATCATCAAATTGACACATTTGAACACTTGACAATTTCACTACCCAGATCATTACGCTTCGTTGGACTACATTATATTTAATACTGAATTGAACATGACTGAAGTCAATATCAGAGGAGAACCTTGGGGTGGATGACAGTGAATAATGAGTGCATGCTGAGAGTGAAGAGCCTGTGAGGTATTCTCTGCAGGGTTTTTTTTTTCTCTCTCTTTTCAGTGGTCTAGACCCGGACAAAAGTAGAAACGAACTTCCGAGACATTGCAATAAATTCGGCTCTCACCACCTTCTCATCAGACATCGCTGTCAGTTCATTGCCTGCCCCGCAATAAGATATGAAACGAACTACCAGATTTGGTTGTTTTTTTTTTTTTTTAATTCAGATTGTACGATCAGTTTCTCCATTTCCGAGCCTTGTCAGAGCAGGTATTGTTGGAAGTCTTTAATAGTTTCGACAGGAAACAACCTAAGGATGATTTTCAGAACAAAGGAAATGTGATGCTTATGCTGGGTGGATGTAATACTGCAATGTTTAGCTTTGTGTGCTAATCAAGTTCACAGAAGTTGGGCCACCTTTTGTCTGAAGTATAGGCCCTCTGACAGCATATATGATATGATATAATATGATATGATATGATATGATATGATATGACAATGCAATATAATACAATATAATATAATATAATATGAAATAATATAATATTACATTATACAATACAATATAATATAATATTATATTACACAATACAATGCAATATAATATCATATTATACAAACAATACAATATAATATAATAATATACACCTGTTGTTTGTATCCCATTCCTACAATTTTGTCTACATAAAATCCTCCTCCCCCTCCCCTTTGGGTGTAAACAAGCCTATATCTACAGTTATAAAATTCCAAAGAGCTCCATCTGAACAAATTTATGATGAATACATCTACAAATCTTTCCTGACATAAACTGCAATCTGTAAAGGTAGAAATCAATCAAAAAAGGGCCTTCACCCGAGACAAGGAATTACTTGGCATCCAAATGCAGGAGAAACCTGCAGCAAAACCCAAGTTGATGGGCTTGAATACCCAGGCTATGCTAATTTTTAGACATTTCGCTTTCTTGTTGTAAAGATGGCGAGGATACAGGTGAAGGGACGGCACAGTTTCAGTTAAGATGGGGCTTTCAAACATTGTTTTGATGAAGTCTTTTTGAGAAGAAAAACTTCTTATGAAATATGGAAGAGCATATAATTCTTACAGGAATTCACGAAGTTAATTTGATGATAATTGGTTTTGAAATGGCTGATATATCCAAAACAAAGCAATCCTAATTGAAGGTGGGACCCACTTTTTATTAGGATTGTTTTGCTTTCTTTGGTTTTGTTATCATAGCCACTTAAAAAACCAATTTTCATCAAATAAATTTTTGAATTCCTCTTAGAATTGTATGCTTTTCAACACTTTATGAAGTGGTTTCTAAGTATCTTGCAAAAAATTTAAAGGTGCATTCTCACCTCAACCAAGACTATACCATCTCTTAAACAAAATGTAGGGATGTCTGCTGGTCAAAGTTAGAATTCTGAAATCCTGGAAAGAAGACTAGCCTTTCCTAGCATGAGGAGGTGCACTTCAACTTTTGGCAGGAAAAGCGACAGACGTCCCAATAACTCTACGGGGCACGGATATAATAAAAAAAAAAAAGTGCTGTCATAATGCGAAGAGCCCATAAATTCATTTCAAATTTCTCCTGTTTATTTTCACTCGGGGCATAGATACATATACTTGATTTTCCAGGCTGCGGTTGTCTCCATGTTGTGTGTAGTCAAATGGAGAGGACAATCGCATGCAATTTGTGGCGGCTATATATCTCACATTACTGCAATCTTTGGGATCTTTGGATTTAACCCATTCTCAACCAGATTGTGATATTGCCATAGACGGTGTGCAGGCCCACAAAGTGTCCCATCACCGATGGGTTCATTGAGTACCTACTCAAAGCATCCTTACTGCGCTCACCTACAATAGCAGGTCATGTATTGATGTGCACAGTTCAAAAAAGGATGCTTACATGTATAAAGGCATAGCCATTTGTTCTTGACTTCCAATTTCACAAAATTCCGATTGCACATATCCCTCATTTTGAGTCAGAATTCCTTAAGTCCACTTTTAAAAAGGCAAGCACTCCTTAGTCTGTGGTTTTGAGAATTGGGAAAGATACTCAGATTTCTTAGTAATTTCTTTGTATTTTCAAATTGCAATGAGAACAACTTGGTCAGTTTTTCTGTCCAACTCTTTTACTGCAGCCACAAAATAAGTTTCTTTAATCAGACATTCTATTTAAACATTGCAATCACCATTATAGGCCGATAGATAATACCTCTACTTTGATTTTGAAATGTTGTAATTCACAATCATTACATACCAAATTATCATAATTATTGTCATCAGCACTTGCAGTTGGGATCTTATTTTTATAGTGTGATATGAGAAAAATATGATCACTATCTGCAGTTTGAATGCATGCACCTACACATGTACAAATGTTTGCACATTCAACACTGTCAACATCTTTGTCATTTGCTGTACAAGTAGTGCATGACTATCATCACAGCTTGAATGTATGCACCTTTGTATTATCAGTAACAATATTATGATTATTATTTTCACTGTCATTCGCAGTACCAGAGGTAGAAGTGGTAGTGGTAGCAATATTATTATTATTATTAGTAGTAGTAGTAGTACTTTAGTAGTAGTAGTAGTAGTAGTAGTAGTAGTAGTAGCAGTAGCAGTAGTAGCAGTAGTAGTAGTAGTAGTAGTAGCAGTAGTAGTAGTAGTAGCAGTAGTAGTAGTAGCAGTAGCAGTAGTAGTAGTAGTTAGTAGTAGTACATGTAGTAGAAGTAGTAGTGCTGATGATAATTATCAGGTTAAAATATTCTTTAGACTGCCCCCTCTATACTCTGCGACCTACTTAAAAGTTTATTACATTGTATCTACTTTATACAAAACAGCGAAATAAAAAAAGGCACACAAAACAGCAAAAAAAAAAAAAAAAAAACACAAATGCATAAACTGTGATTTGAATGCAGAAATACAGTAGGTCCTACCCTTTTTCCTATCTTACATTCTGAATCCAGTTTGCATAGCCACTGGGCACACCAGGTGGAGGTTCATTTTCTGCATCTCATAGATCAACTCCAGACATCATTTTGGCTCAAAAGTACAATCGAGTGATCAGTAGTGTTCAAATAATTATATCAAAAGGCATATGCCATCTGCCTCCGACTTTTTAAAATGATACCTCATGGTCTTAGTACATGCCATAGAGACTTTTCTAGTGGAAATCAAAAAAGATTAATCAGAGCTATACTTTAAAAAAAAAATCAATCTGATGGAAGATGGTATTCTATCAAAGCCCACCAATAGCAGCCTCGGGGAAAAGATGTCTCGTCTTTGAATAAATCAAAAGTCTCAATCCATGTACTCACATTATGCTACTTATTTGCGCTTAGGCCTAAATGTTTGATGAGCATAGATGATGCACATTTTGACTATGAATTGTACTTTTTGAGGCAAGGTTATTTAGAAAAGCTTTCCCACTCAAACACAGTTTAAGCAGTTTAGTCAAACAATGTGGCACAGTGGATAAGATCTATGATTTTCCATTCTTTACGATGATTGTATTAAATGCATCATTTACCATTTGCAGATGAAACAATAACCTAGCTCTAGTGCTTCAAAATAATTCTAAAATGTGAGTTAGGGGTAGAAACAACCAATGTAAAAATGTTAATCAGTATAATCAATGTTTTAGTATATTGTTAAATTTACAAAATGTGAACAATAGTTTATAATAAAAATTGTTTCTAGAATAAACCATGTACAGTTATGGTTTATTGAGAGAAATTGTGAGTGATATCTCCTTTACATATCTTAGGCTTTATAGCGAAATTTTTATGTGGTAGGATGTTTCAGTTTTGTGATACAACTGACCTACACATATGCATCAAATGTGATAACTCGAAAATTTTTTAAATCACCGCTCCCATTAGTAAACAGTACCTTTGAAGGGCACATGTACAATTGGAAATGTTAAAAGTTGATAGAAAATGAAAATTTCTTATTTTATCGTTCAGAGCAAGAGGGGGAGGGGGCGAGCTCACACATGACATCACAGAATCGCCAAGATAAGTTTGATTGATCATAACTTCAAGAAAAAAAAAACATTCTCAGTTTTTATTAGAATTTGATCAAGATTTCACTGTCTTGCTCCACTACTTTTCTGCCTCTATTCACAAACTAATTTTGGGGTGGATTTTCCTTTTAATGGTACAGAACTCTGAAAGAGCAGGGACAATCTAGAAGAGGCTAAAACCTTGATAGGACCATGTTACGATTACCATACTAACTTTTGAAGATCTTGTTTCAGTCTACCCTTTTGTTTTGCACTTTTGTAGAGTGGTGTAACTCTTCCCTCTGATTCTGTGCTAGAAATAGAACATTTACCCATTGTACATCAGAAAACAAACAAATCTTCTACACCAGAATTCAAGTCATCGAACCAGTAAAGCCATTATATTTCACAGAAGTCATCGAACCAGTAAGCCATTATATTTCACAGATGAAAATGAACAATCTCAATTCCACTTTCAAAACATCTGCGACCATATTGGCAGCTGATACTATTCATAGTACAGTATTCATCGCATAATCGGGACAGGTTGGGAGTAGCAAACATGGCCCCTTTAAGCGGGGTGCCCGATTTCGCGATGAGCACTCACCATACACTAACGGCATACGACATGTACATTATGTACAGTGCACACACACACACACACACACACACACACACACACACATACACATGCATACTGACGTACTGTACATGTACATGAATACACAACCACGCTACCCCTCGGCGCGACCCTCTAGCTGTCCCTGCATTCTCGCAATGATGCAGTCATCGCAACCGGGTTCTTCTTCTGTCACCTCTCTTCGAACACAAAATATGTGGATTAAAAGCTAGCACTTTCTTAAACATTCGTAGAATTCTTGGACACGTAGGGCGTTCTGTATAAATACATATCCACAACCATGGGAAATGATTACCCAGAACTGATGTGGGAACGTCAATGAAAAGTCCTACAATCATTCAATCATCACGGCTTGATTGTTTACTTGCCGCGATCACTGCACTGTACATGTGTTGTTGTATAGCGATCTAGCTCGCCATATATACACATGTACAGAAAAGCGAAGGCGGGCAGCGAGCTTAAATGTATGTGTACTGGATGGACGGAGGTCAAAACACACCAGTCCGAAGCTTGCTTTGTAAGTTTGATGTAAACGACAACTGACAGGGAATCTTTGAAATATTGTTGTGGTATTTTGGTAGATTTTTTGTGTAAAATATCAACAAAATCAAAGGTCGCTTGAAGAAAAATTGTCCCGTTTATCAGAGGTCCCCGCCCGATTATCCAGTGAAAATAACGTGCATTGGAAATGTTTCTGGGAAGCGTATGTCATTTAAGCGAGGTTCCCGATTATCAGATGCCCGATTATGCGGTGAATACTGTACTATAATCTCTGAGAGAGATTGCATCATACTCAATAGAAATAAAACAAAGAATGTGACACTCTGATATAAAAATGTGTTGAAAGAGCAACATTTCGACTGTCATTTTAATAGTGTCAGTTAATTTTGTCTTCATAACTAGTACATAAAAACATACCAACACACAAATATACACACACAAACCCGTATAATACATCTACAACATGTAACTTCTTACACCTGCATAGTCCCACATACCCATAACCATGATGGCAGCTTTAAAAATTTAAGCACATAACATGTAGTCGCCTGCAAGATTTGTTACTTGGCTTAGCTTGAATTTGCCAAAACAAACTTGACAAGGAAATCTGCATTAGCAGTCATTCAGACTGACTTGAACTTATTCCATCTCAAAATACACTCACTACACAGAATATCCTTCTGAGGAGAAATGTAAGAAAAGTAACTTTCTTGAAATAATTGACCAAGACTCTTTCTAGCACAGAACCAAGAATAGATCTTTCAGTGATAAAGATCTGATACTTCTGTCACTTACTCTGGATAACTGACATGAGGTCAAAATCCACGCTGCAAATGTTATCGTACAATAATCCCACAGAGCAAAGTTCCGCCTTAACTAGGTGACACTGTTGAGGTACGTCAGACAGGGATAGCCCGTGTATAACATCACAAGTTTACGCACACCCGCCCAGATACGTCCACACTGTCCAAGCAGGGCACACCTGTGCAACCGGCCAAGAAACTGCCAGCGAAGCAGAAAGTCCATGCACTGCCGTCCCTGCACTCTGAACTTTAGTGCATCATAAATCCTGAACCAATGAATCAGCGGAGAGCAAAGTCACAGGGGCCTGGGGCTGTGCGCTGAATCACATTCAAGAATGGGGGGTGGGGGTGTGGGGGGGGGGGGGGAGGAGGGGAGAAGAGACATCAAAGAAAGTAGACAACAATCCAACCACATTTACAAAATGGGGAGATATATACAACACATGCCTGATCTTGTTGCAGAAGACACTCACAGACAGCCATCGCCTGAATTACCTCGAGAGGGAAGAACAGAAAAAAAAAAAAATACAATACATAGAGAGCGGAGAAAATGAGATTCGGGGACAACCATAGCAACTTGACACATACCAGACGCTTTAGTCAAATTCCTATATATAAAATGAATGACAGCCCCCAGGCTCATATTTCACCTCCCTGTCTGTGCCTCCGCCGCATGGGACACGAGAGCATTCTGTTTTTGGTCATGTAAAACTTGACACAGACCAGTCAGCAGAAAAAAAAAAAAGAAGAAGTGACTAACACATCTCCAATTCCAGGAGGAAAAAAGAGATACAATGTACATGGACCTTGATCACCCATTGAGGCTTGTGTAAATGGAGCAAAGCAAGCGCCAGCCCCCAAACACCACCCCTCATGCTAAAGAATAGGCCGATTTCTTAAACATTTTCATGACTGTCGCCAAACATTATTCCGGCTTTATGCATGCCTTCAAAAGTCTGCAAAAAATTGGAACGAGTAAAAAAAAAAAAAAAATGTCTGACAATTCAGTTTGTAAATTGTATTCATTCCTTGGAATTCACATAGGTAGTTTACATTCAAACCCTGGTTTAAAGGGACTGTACAGTAATGGTTGAGGTGGGGATTCATGTTTTGAACATTCCTAAGTGAAATAATGAGAAACTTCTTTTGAAATATGAAAGAGAATGTAATTTTAAGAAGGATTCATTGTTTCTTTGATGAAAATTGGTTTTCAATTGGCTGAGATATCCAAAAAGTGAGGCCACACCTTTTATTAGAATCTTTTTGTTTTACGTTGTTTTGGGATATCTCAGCCATTTCAATACTGATTTTCATCAAATAAACTTTTGATACCCCTTAGAATTGCATGCTCTTGGACATCTCACAGAGTGGTTTCTGAATATCTCACAAAACATTAAATGCTAAATCCTCACCTCGACCAGAACTGTACACACCCTTTAAAGTTAGTCCACAGCCTAAAAACAGTGTGAAGTAGGCATACATTGTAAGCATGTCAACATGTAGGTCCTATATGTTTATTATTGGATGTCTGTTGAAGTATGTGATTTGTCACATGCTTTATGCAATCAAACTCTGCTTTATTCATAGACTAAATCTAAACTGCCTTCGTGCATTCTGACCATTAAGGTTTTAAGTTTCTCAGGGAGTTTCGAGTTGAGATATGATGTCCATGGCATACTTTCACTGAACTTCAAATAAAAATGGAACTTAACTCGTACATTTGTGTGTGTGTGTTGGCATCAGGCATATATATGCAGCAGATAGCCAGATTTTTTTTTCAATTATTTTCATATCTACACTCTAAAAAAAAAGAGGAAATTTATCAATTTCTACAAGTGATCATTCAGAGTCCCATTTCTCTTCAAGTACAATTTAGAGCTATAACTTTACTCAAGGCTTTAAAACAGAGTCTCTAGACATGCTGTTTTCTTGGCAAAATTCACACGCCCGCTGCTGCCTGCGCTACATTAAAGGGATGGTATAGTATTGGATTAAGTGAGGATTCAGCTTTTAACTTTTTGCATGATACTTAGAAAAAAACTTTATGAAATGTTAAAGAGCACATAATTTTAAGAGAAATTCAAAGTTCATTTGATGAAAATTGGTTTTGAAATGGCTGAGATATCAAAAAACAAAGCAATCCCAATGAAAGTTGGGTCCCACGTTTTATTATGATCACTCTGTCATTTCAGAACCAATTTTAGTCAAATAAACTTTGAATTCCTCTTTGAATTATAGGCCCTTTGCTATTTCATATTTCATAAGAGGTTTCTCATTATCTCCACAAATCATCATGAAAAAAAAAAGTTGGAAACCTGAAGCCCCATTTCAACCGAAACTGTACCATCCCTTTAAACTCTGCCGTTTGTATCATCTGCTCGCTAGACATCAACTTGCCGAGGTTGGCCATACTCGCTTTACACCTCTGCCTGCCACTGTGTCTTGACATCGACATCTCTCCATGTACCACCTGTTTGCAACTGAGGGCGCAGTTGTTGAAACAATGCTCTCGTTTCGTGTTTATGCAAATTATCCCTGGACACGAAACTATCATCAATTGTGCAATACTCGACAGCATGAAACTTTACAACATTAGTTGCATCCTCATTGGCCAAAAACTCATGAAAGGGAATCTCTAGCAATGATGGAGAAAAAAAAAACCAGAGTGAAACAATATCTGTTTATACCAGCTGAAATAATCTGTTTGAGATATTCTAGACATTAGGTCAAAAGTTGTGAGGATGTGCCAAGAGCATATGAAAAAACCCCAACAAAATTTTAAAGAGAAAAGATCACAAATATTTATGTAAATTGAGTGAATGCAGCAATATTGGTAGAAGACATCAGAGAAGTTTGTCAATTGAAGGAAATTTAAAAAATCAGTTAAAAAGTTACAAAACTTTAAAGCATCTGTAAAGCCATTGCTGGATGAGAAGACTACAACAGTTCATGACGTCGCTACAGGACAACGACATAAAGAAAATATGTAAGAGTATTCAGCATACAGTTGTATTTTTCATTATTGTAGCATAATGAAAGAGCACTCTGGACTTTACTTCTTTCAGAAAGCAGGGGGTAAAATGTTACCCTATATATGTCAGTAATGAATCGAAGGAGGGTATAATTTTCATTTTTTAAAAAAGAAGAAATTTTGTGGATTTCTCAATTCACTTGGAGCAATTAGCAACAGGAAGTAATCCCAATATCGAGTGGAAGTCACAAGAAAGTTAAGACCAATGAAATTTCTTCTTCAAATCTGTGCAGCAAACTTCACACAAGGTAGAAAGATCGCACTTCGACATGCAAAGTTGCTTGACAATGTTTGGCATGCATGACTTTGACACAGTTGTTGAAACTTTCCATGTAATGCTGTGAGTTTTCTCGTGTTGCATTTTTTTTTTTGCCTGCCCTTCTAATTTCAATACAAATCAATACACATCTACTACTGTTCTAGGCTATCAGTTTATTCAATGATCAGACATGATCAAGCAGATCAAACATGAATATGATGCAGATAATAGAGATAAGATAGACTGCTTTTCCCATCATTGTGGAAAAAATCTCCCTCCTTCATACAATGTGGAAAAAAAGACTGCCAGAGACCATTCAGCAAACTTCCTCAGATTTGCAGACTTGCCCTCTTTATATCATAAAGCTTCCTATCTTTTCAATAAGATCTGAATAAAGGCAAGCAATAAATACAATAATCACTGACATAAACAGACACATAAATCTCTTATCACCTCATTCGGAATTCTATCAGGGCATCTCTCTATGTAAATGATATGAAAATATGTCATAAATACAACGGCTCCCTCCTCTGACGTCACGCCCCCTAAGAGAACACGGTTTGGAGGGGAAGGAACAATAGTCAGAAACCACAATGAGTTCACGGCTAAAAAAGAAAGAAAAAAAAAGAGGTTTATTTAATAGCCTTCATTAAAGGAGATGAGCAATATTTTTTATTCTCTCCTTTTCTTCTCAACTCTCAAATCTAACAGTGGTGATAAATTCAGATTTTAAAGAACAAAACAGTACATAGAGATCTCAACAATACGCAACCACATCAAAGATATAAATACTGACATATATTTCACCATGCCACAGTATACTGGACTTACAGTATAGGTTAATTTTAATCAATATCACAAAATTTGGTGTTGGTGGGAGATTGTTGAGATGTAGTGCTTACAGAATCTAGAAAATATTTGAAAATAATTTCTCAAACCAATCCAACCATGGCCAGTGTTGGAAGATTAACCATTGGAAGTAAGGACACTAAGGCCTTCATCTCTCGTGTCAAAAATGAAAGTAATTCATGGAATTTTTCACTAGGATGATCATTACAGGAAAAAAATGACAAATGCCCTAATTATTAAAAAAAAAATTGAAAAAAAAAGTTTACGAAATAGAGAAAAACAAACAATGTTGCCACACAAAAAATGTCTGCATGGCTGGAAGTCAGGCTACTACTTTATGTCACACTAATCTTACAATGTGGCTGGCACAACAACAAACTAGAACACACAGCCAAGGTGATGACGCCGGACTCCGTCACTCTGACCAAACTCTACGTCACAGTTTAGTCCCCCTCAAGGAAAAGCACACTTTTAAGGAGGGAGGGGGGTAAAATGTGGTGGGAACTTTATGGCTGTTTCGGCCGAAACAATGACACCCTGTCGCACGTTGCCGTTATCTCCGCGACATCATTTGTAATTGAGGAGTTCCCGCCGAGAGCAATTGACATCACTACCGTACTAGCGGAGCTATTGCAGGAAACTTGCTCACCACGGAGTGGTTATCAAATCAATTAATGGTCGCATGGCACTGGCCAAGTTCAGCTGCTGGAGAGTTTATTTTTGGGTATGATAATCGTTATCAGAAATATCATCGGAATGATCGGCAGCGCGTAGTAATGGGCTTTGTTCTAAGAAACTAGATCCTGCTACAGTCATTCCTTGATGAAAGTTCATCATTACCAACATCAGCCTGTGAAAGCATTCTTTGCAGTAATTCTTGGTTTGTGCACGTTTTTACGGGATACTCCACATCACGATGAACTTGTTCACAACGTTTTGGCATTTCATGTTCAACCACAAAGTTCAAGAAAAGCACACTTCTGTGGTTTGATGCCATTTCTTTACATGATAAAATCTATTACTCATTGTTATTATTTCTCAATGTAGAGAAGAAAACTTTTGAGCCCTCTGCTGTTTGTATATCATCGTTTGTTTTGGTTCCAGAATATTAAAAGGCCATATCATTGCTTAATGTACAACCAATTCCTCAAATTGGCAACACATTTATTTAAAGGTCCATCTCACTGCCTAGTGTGGAACCAATTCCTCAAATTGGCAATACATTTTAAGAAGATTTCAGTTCCTAATTTTCTCTTAAAGTGGCAAATTTTTGTAAAAAAAATTTCTTTCTGATTGGTGCAGATTCAATGAAGCCAACATCTCCATCACATCTTTCTCTAATGTACTGTAAGCATCAATTTTCGTGTGATATATTTTTTTGCGCTGAGTGGTTCAAAGACAGAATCGCGAGTTGTTGAATTCATGCTGCACAATTGTCAACCCACTCATAATGGGCAGAGAAAACTGTGAAGACATTTTTGGGGTTTTAGAATTTGTAATAGCCAGAAGTAGCGCGAAAATGCACAAATTAATGTACCACAAAAATTTCTGTGTTTACAGTATACTACACGTAGAAAGTCAAGAGACTGTGCCAATTTAATACTGAAAGAATGATTTCATTTTTTCCCCAAAAGTGAAATTCTCTCAGGAGTTGATGGATTAAAGGTCAAAGCTAAATTCTGCTAATCTCACTGGAAAGTTAAAGGTTTCTGTGGCAGCAGAGATTGTAAACCTCAGAGTGATATTGGTGATATTCTAACTCCTTGTTAAAAGATGACTGATAAAAAGGCAACTTATGAGTCAAATCAAGCAAGTAATGTTTATATCGTATTAAGGTCTAGCTATAATTAGATAGAAAATGGGCAAGTTTGAGAATCTGGGAGTTTCACAGGTAAAAAATCACTATGCAAGCTCTAAAATAATAAAAAAAGGACTCATAGTCTCATTGCTACCTTTATCAAAAGGCCACAAAAATCCTTCTTAGAATCTTTAGACAGGAATGTCACATATGTTGCTATTACACATAACAGTTCATCATCTAATACAATGATTTGAAGAAAAGCTGAAATACTACTCATGATCTTCATGCATGTAATGTAGAGCTAAATCAGAGGTGCGATTTAGTGATAACATAATGATAAATTACATGGCAAAATTCCCTCAGGATTTAAGCAATTCAAAATGCAACATTGTTCTCTCTGGGTAGAGAAAGAGATTATCTGTCTTTGAAAATCACAAATCCAACATTAAATAGTCCCCCAAAACTCATTATTTCATCATTTTTTTTTGTTGTTACCCAACCTGCAACCATCCTTGAATTCATGCAATGTAATGTGCCAATTTCAAATCAATAAGGTATTGATCATCATATCTACCAGCAAAACACCGGCCGCTCAATCTCACAGAGTCAAATTTCACACCGGCAAACAGTAACGGTGATAGTGAACTTCAATTTCAACCAATTACTTATTGATTCATTTGCAAGCACAAAACGGCAGACCAATCGTCATGGCGACGGGATGCCCACCAGAAGCAGCATCCATCAAGGACGAGAGCCATTATGGTAGTAACATCAACTAGTACTAAAATTGTTACTATGTGCTGATAAGAGGCCATATCCTTCCTTTTCGTTTATTTATTTTTTCTACTGCTTCTACACTAATTATATAGGCCTCATACACGCAGGATATGTATAATTTATCTCATCACAAAAATTCCTGATCAATTAATGCAACTTCATGGCTGCAGAATGGTTGCTAACATGCGATGCGCGTCCCACAATAATTAGCTACAAATAGCTGTATTGTAAAGGGTGGACTGTTTTTACATGATCCTGCCGGATAATCAGGCACCTACTGTAGCTTTTAAAATGCCAAAGGACAGGGAGGTAAGTTGATTTATGCAATGCAGGCACGGGTGGAAAATGCTTCACTGTTCATCATGAAAATTCACAGCAATTCACCATTTTTTTTTTTTTCTGGCACTGATTTGCATTAATGTATGCTTTTAAAAGAGTAAATTGTGATTAAACAAAACAATTTTTTTACTTTCCTCAAGGACTTAAGAACATTTGAGGATCCGGGCTTGAAGTGATACGTTAAGTGTATTTGGAAGGATACAAATTTGGAGTAATTTGTAGGAATACAGAGCGTCTCATTGGAAAAATAATTTCAATTTGTCCCGAGAAATAGTGAAGAAACTTGCATCTGAACCTTCACCCCTCTGAATAACATCTTCCTTTCAAGGTGCAGACTCTCAAACACTACATTTTATGAATGTCATTATTCAATAGCTACAATTTGAATGAGATTGTATTCATGAATATTTAATACCTGTACTTCTACTTCTACAGGTACACATCTTTTCTTTTTTTTAAAGTAGGTATAAACTTAACCCATTGAGGATGGGCTGATTTTGCTACAAGATACATTTCCCCTAGACCTCTGCCCGAGTATACTTGGAGCTCATCCATAACGGTTTAAAATGCAGAAAATGTGATGAACATGGTAAGAACCAATATACACTATAAGGAACATACTTGTACATGATTAAATGCATGTGGCAATATACTGATTTAATTTTGTAGACTCAAGAATGCCTCAAAGAGAAGGAGAATCAGGATCTCTGTTATCAATAAATATTTATAACAAAACTCATGCAATATTCTCACATAATCTCAGTGAACAGAGAGAAATGTATACAATCCCAGCTATGCCAGTGTGCAAGCCTTTCTACTCTGCCATTTTGTGGCATTGCACAGATTCATTTCATATCTCTGCAACGTCTCAGCAAAGTCAAAACGAAATTTCACGAGATGGAAATTTGTCACTCGTAATCCTGTACCCAGAGAAAAACCGGCGCCGCATTGGTGCACACTGTGAAAATACTTCTGTTTGAAAAGGCCAATTTATTTCAAAATCTTATAATGAAATTTATACTGATAGGTACAAATTATGATTTGTGACTTTGCTTTCAACACTTGACGAAAACAAGCAAAACAGAATGAACTGGAACAAAAAAATATGTCAAATTGTATTTTCGCTGTTGGTGAACTTGTATGGAGTATTGACCTATTTTCTGACTAGTCTTCAAACTCAGACCCAGCTCACTCTAAGTTTCATTAAATTTATCTCTGTAGTAAGCCTTAATTTGTACAAAAATTGTACTGATGTCAAGTCAAAAGTCCTTCAGACACGGGCTAGATGGCCACTGACACTTGTCATTTGTAGCATTTTTGTTTCATGACATTTTTTTTTAAATCAATTTTAGGGACTTATCCTACAGAAACAATCCTCTGTTCATCTCAGCCAAATCTAATATCATGAATTTTGATTTGGCAAAATTTGTCATTATAACTGCACATGGGTCTAGAAAGAGAAGGATAATTTTCACCTTTCAAGAAATTCAATCAATATCAGATTCTTCACTAAGTTATCACATTCAAAGATTCAAGCTCAGGTAACACACTTTTTTACATTCTATTAGCACTGTATAGCGCTATTTCAAATGGAAAACCCTTACATCATATACACATGACACAGTCTGTGCATCAGAAAGGAATGCAACATGGTCTTTCAATATTGTATATATTGCATTTATGCTTATAGAATGACATTATAATTTATAGCCAATGTCTGTGGGTGCAGAAATGCATTCAATCTCATTTCATTATTCTTTTTGTTGTTGTTGTTGTTGAGAATATCCCCCACCTACGCTTCCCTCTCTTCTTCCAATCCACAGGATAGGTTTTCTAAAATTTGCAAGCAAACTCATTGAAAATAAAAAAAAAAAAGGGGGGGGGGGAGAGGGTCTCTCAAATGCAGAAATGCGGATGAAAGCAAGGCCTAGAAGAGGCTCTGCATGGAAACATCACTGTGTTTTCTCCGTGTTTGAGGAGGAGCTCGTGTTACCGCAAAAAAGCTTCTGCCTCGCGAAATCCCACTCCTGACGCATAGAATCCCTCCAGCCATTTTCGGTGAAAAAAGAAAAAAAAATCCACACGGCTTATGAAATCACCCGAAAAAGTTTGCTCCGTCTTATTTACACTCTTCTCTTTGTGTAAATGGATGTGTGTGTGTGTGTGTGTGTTTGACATATGATGCTGTTTCGGTATCCTGGTACCAAATAGAAATCTGCCATTTTTATGTGCGTGTCTTTCTTTTTTTCCACGCTGTACCCTAGATTATCGAAATATGGGTGGAAATAAATCTTAGTGCTTTATGGAAGAATATTTCGCTGCAACAATGAGTTCAGCACTGCAGTAACATCACAAGATCAGTGCTCATCAAATACTGTAAAACACAATAATTTCACGGCATGAAATCTTCGGAAATTGGAGCCGACAGCCTTTTTCGCGGCATGAAATCTTTGCGAGTTGCCTCTAACATTCAATGCATATAGTGTAGACAAGAACTTTCGCATGCAGTTTAATTTTGTGAATCTTGGCTCTTGCGAAATTAAAATGTACGCAAACATTCCTGGTTTTACAGTATATTACACCACTGATCTCAGTGTCACACACAGACAGCTGCCCTTCACTACACATTACTAGTTCAACATAAACATAAAATAGGCAATCATGGGGAGAATTAATGGATTAAAATTATCTCATTCAAAACGACTGTCTAAAATTGTAATAACATGTTTCAAGAAAACTATAAAAATATCTATATCATTGATATCATTGTATGAAAAAAAGAAAAAAAGATAGATGTCATACAATGGCTAAATTGGCATTGGGATCATTATCGTTGACTGCTAAGATTTAGCCGACATGATGGCAGTCTATAACTGTCCATCTTACAAACACGAGATGGCGCTACATAAGGCCGTAACCCATGGTATGACGGTACCCTGGGGTATGCCATGGTGCATCATATTGAGTGTCACATCTAAAATGGAAACAGTGCCAAGAGGCATTTGTAAAACTCAAACTCGCTGTAGGAAAACAATATAAATTATATGTCCTCCTGAATAATGGCTTTAAAAAAATGATAATTTATGAGTTTAGTTCATTACATTTTATGAATTTTCAATGAAAAACACAGTCTGTACATGAAATTATACAAAAGTACAAAGTATACAATCAAAATCATAAGAAAAAAGCTTCAAATGAAGATTTACATTCCTTCTTTTCCTATGTAGCTGGCTTGTATTGATCCATTCATAATTTTACAAACCACACATCTAATTCATTCTTCTGCCTTTATAGCATTTGCTTTTCTTTCAAAATTTTAAACCAGAGCCCATTTCAAACAGCACTTGACCATACTGCAGTCTACAATGACTGATACTACTTTGATGAAAATTGATCGCAAATGATCCTATACGATGGATACATACATGGACAAACGGTCTGCATGCAAATTAATTTTAGACTATAGTATAAAACAAAAGTATTCCATTCACTTACTCAATACGAATGTAAGAAATATCTGAGTCACCAGATGGAGGTAAACAAAAACCTTGGCCTTGTAAACATGAAATTGATTGAGACTGTTTGAGCTTTGTTGTACCGCTTTTGCCCCTTGGCCTTATTTCTTTCTGAAATGATTTCTCAGTCCTGATTCCTTGTTCCCAATTTCTAACATTCACATCCTTCAAACTGCCCCCCCCCCCCCTCCCCCTTTGCCTCTTATTGGCTGTATTACCTTTGCTCCTTTGATTCGGTCAGATATTGAATCACCCGTATGACCTTGAAAATTGATTGACTTTGAATAAAATCTTCAAAGTCTCATTAGATATAGAGGGCTTCCAGACAACAAAAAGTTCTTGTTTGCAACATTTAGTATATCTGAAATGTGTAGTATCTAATCATGTTTCTGGGTTACAGAGAGCTCATCACTGATATGAACCTTCTTGACAAAACTACAATGTAGGAAGCTGGAAATGGAAATAAATATCAGCTGCGTTACCAACGCTAGGCCTGTTATTCCCGCATTAAACTCTGAACAAGTTGAATTCTGCCTTTCCTTCTTCACCCTTTGAAGACGAGGCCAGCTACATTTGTATACTCAGACAGGTGTCTATGGGAAATGTGTGTTATAGCAAAATTAACATATCCTCAATGGTTTGTATTTCCATTTATAAAACAACACACAATAATGAGAGAATTACTTAGGAACCGAAATAACATTTCACCACCAATGCCAGAGACCACTGTCAGTATTAAACCCTATGTATAGTCATATGTGTATACATGCTGGCATTCATGCACTCACATGTACAATGTATTCCATTTGTGTACATTTAAACGTATGTACCTAATATATGTGCAGAGGGATATATGAGTACTAGGGGATACTACTGAAGACAAGTAACATATTCCAGATTAAGTCATCCCTCACCAAGGACTCTCCACAGCAAATGAAAAACCTTCTACAAACATTTGTGAGGCTAGTCTGTTTATTCTGAACCCCATCAAACTTCTTGCTTTCCTTTAACATACTTGTTGAGCCACTATAAATATAGAGTGTTAGTTTATGTTTTCACTGTAGAAATCTCTATGAGCTTCGCGCTTTGTGATACCAGTGTGAAAGAAAAAAATATATACATATGTTTATGTACATGCTTGTGTTTTCTGTTTCCATAATATGGACTATGTACTATCAGATAAATTCAGTGTCTGAATCCAGAGACTAACCATGATCTAGTGATCCTGTTTCACCCTATTTTTAGGATGACCTCCCATCCCCCCCCCCCCCCCAATCATCAAACACACACACACACACACCACACACACACATGCACACATGTGCAAGTACACACACTAGTTTTTCCTTTTATAACATCCTCCTCATGAAGCTCCTTAGGGTAGTTAATATTTATCCAACACTATTCCGTCATCTCACTTTAAATTTACTGCTCGGAAATTCAGGATAGGACATTAAGGTCAAACGCTGAACATTTGCCTTCACTAGGATGAAGAAAAAGGAATGGAAAGAGATGGAGAAAAGGTGAAAATCAGTAAGAGTAAGGGAAAGATATATACTTAATTAGACAGATAAAGGGATGAAGAGATAGAAAGGTAGATGAAGAGATAGATATATACCTGTACATGAATAAAAAGGTAGAGATACATAGATAGAAATATAGGTAAACATAATAGAGACAGATTGACAGAAATACAGATGCATAGATAGATAGATAGATAGATAAACAGATAGATATATAAACAGAAAGATAATAGATTAAAATAAGTAGGTAGATGGATAGGTGGAAAACATTCTTCACATCCATGTTATTACTACACCTAAAATTACTATTTATGATTACCACAATGATTAAAAACAGTAGTGATAATAAGAAAAGGAACAAGAATGATAAGATGCCACTTCTCTACTTCTCATATGATAATAAACATAGGAGGGAGTGTCATAGACAACTGGCTCCTTTCTAGACAGTCAAGATTCAAGAAATCAAATTCTCAGGTCATGAGGAGATGTATCCATCTGTATTGCCCATTATATGAATCTGCAAAAACAATTTGCCAAAATCAAGAAACTCCTCATACCAATAAAAAAGTTAACAAAAAATTACACAAATATAAAGGTAAGGATCCATCACTTGCCTTTCATTTCCAAAGGCTAAAAAAAACCATTTAGTGCAGCTTACTTTCATCATGTAATTTGAGAACAAAATATCATTGCATTTAACTACATGTAGATGTATCTCTTCATTGAATCTATACTTTCCAAGACTCTATCGTTATAATGACACCAATGCATGGAATTAAGATCGAGGACGTGCAGAAGTTTTCCGACATTGCCACCATTTAACCTTTAAATCTTCATCAACAGATTTATCATCAAAAGGCAACTGAATGGAGACCGGTAGAGGTGCTAAGTGATTTGATTTGCAGCTCATCTACATATCGCAGAACGGCTCTCGGTTATGGGCAAAAAATAGCAACGCAGATCAGATCAATTGAGCCCCCACTTCCTGAGCGGCTTCGGCAGGAGGCGTGTCCTACAAAGATGCAATTACGTGATCATTACCGCATGTACACATGTCAACGAAAGATCTCCTCTTATCACGTGTGAGCCCTGCACTTTGGGGACTTACAGAGTAGTCCTGGTGGATATGGGTTGCAGCCTTGATAAAGACTAATTCTTCAACATATTTGGCCTCTGTTTTGTCGCACCATATCTATCATAATACTTCATTCAAGTCACAACTGAAATCTTCCCAGCGATATCATGATAAATCACTCTTTGTCAATGTATCATTTACTGTTGCTTCAAAAAACTACAGATACAGTGAATGTTATTTTTATATTAACAAATTTTCATGATTAACTTGTGTAAAAAATGTTTTGGTAAGTACAAGATTGTGTGAACCATGAAATAGAATACTAAATGATTAAAGGTTACGCATGGATAAAAAGAAAAAAAAAAATCAAAAACATAGCAAGAAAAACTTTAAAAATGATAATAATGATGGTGATGATACTACTACAAACTACTACTACTACTACTATTACTACTACTACTACTACTACTACTACTACTAATAATAATAATAATAATAATGATAATGATGATGATAATAATGATAATGATGACAGCAATGATGATAATATCAATAATAGTAATTGTGATTTACATAGTGCAGAACAATTACAATGTACCAACCATTTCTCTATGCACTTTATATTCTAGTTGTAATTCAGATAACACAACAATAAGAGCAAATGACTATTTCAGGCTTGATAATTTCAATATGAGAGGGATAAACATTTGCGTGACTATTTTTTAGTTAATCCAATAATTTTCAGCTTCCAAAGCACATGGTACCAAAAACTAATGTCGAATGATAAATTCATTCACAATATCTTTGCAGAAACTGCCCCATTTTGTATTCCATTATGTTTGACATATCAGCACTCATAATTTGGTCTTTGGCATCTGGCATACAGTGTATGTTCACATATTTGTTGCTTCAATACAGAGACTGCTGGCTAGCTCATGGAGGTGGGGGTGGGGTGGGGTTGGGGATGGGTTTGAGGAATCGCTAATCCCATTCACTGGAATGAACCACTTTAATCAGGGCTGCATCACCACTAAAATGACAGGTGAACTTTTAAGACCAAACAGCGTTATTAAGCCGTTGAGGACGGGCTGATTTTGCTACAATTGTACAATACACATTTGCCATAGACCACTGCCCGAGTATACTCGGGACTCGTCTTCAACAGATTAAGTTGGCTTCACGTCACTGAGCAGCCCAGATGCGTTACATATCTCTGGAAACTCTCCCCCAGGTAAAGCAACTTGTTTCAAGCTATCCTGTCAAGGAGCACATCTTGCATTGAATCCGAGGGGGGGGGGGCAACATTCAAAGAAAAAAGTATCGATGATTAGATAAGGTGAATGCAGTCACAAAGCAGAACGTCTCAGGTCAAATCACTCTGACCTGAGGCAGAGCCTTTGAGACTATTCCTAGGTGCATTCTAATTAGAATTACAACTGCGTTACATCCCACGATAATCCGCTGGCAAGGTTCTCGGTGGCGAAATACACTGTACCACAGTAATAGATGCCGCAGTAATTCATTCACACGGTAAACCATTCTCATTCACAAAATACTGTGGTATTTCTGGTTAGCATTGCACATGAGTACATCTCTGATGGGAAAAGACACGAAGTGTGTCAGGTAATGTGAAAAATACACCTCGGCACAATCAGTGGTATTTCCCTGACATGATTCACATTCCAATTTTGCACGCGTATTTCGTGCAAAGTTCGAATGACCACCATAGAGACCATGGCATTTTGAGATGTATTTTCACGGTGGATTTGCATTCACATTAAGAATTACCATGCAAAATATTGTAATATTTCATCGACAATGTGAATGCACCTCTATTTCTACATCTATTAAGAAGGGAAAAAAAAAAGGACAGAAGATGCTATGGAGGAAGAAAGCGAATCACCCCAAGGGCATAAAAAACCCACCAAGATTGTCACATTTCCTGCACAAACTGCAAGTCTGAGCGGAGAAGGGTCATCACAATTAACCTACTTGTTCAGAAATACCTTTCAAAGCTTCCAGTCTGGCGAGCCAGCGGAAGGGACAGGTGTGGGGGAAAACTTTCGTTTAACCCTTGCTGTGTCAGGGACTTTGGGCAGTGTGTGCAATACTAATGGGGCTTTCTATGCCAAGCTGCACTTGAAGCAAACAAGGGGTTAATTAATGGGGGGGGGGGGGAGGTGAAGCAGTGCTCTCCTCTGAGGGCTCTTGTCGTTTCGTTAGCCCCAGTCTCACGTGAATTTTGATCGCGGAAAAGATCGTCTTTGACAAGTCGCACGCGGTAAGCAGAGTAAACGACAAAAGAGGTAGATCAGAATTTTTTATCTCCTGTTCTCGAGTGTGGCGTCTGTGGTCGCAAAAAAAAAAAAAGTGCAGGACATGATTTGATTAATGCTGTATTCTTGTCACCACCGGGTAGACGAAAAAAACAAAATAGTAGGGAAAGTTTAGTGGGGGGTGAGGTGGAATGGAATATATGCGACAATGCAGCCGGTATTAAAGAATGCCCTCAATTTTCACTTCTTTCTCCTCATGTCCCTTTACGTCACATCTTCTTGCGGGACCTTGCGGAGATTTTTTTTTCTCCCCGGGTGAATCGTATTGATCCCGAGGAAGTGGGGGGTAGGGGGGGGGGGGGGAGAAAAGATGAAGAAGAAAAAAAAGAAGAAAAAAAACCAAAGAGGAAATCTCCCTGTGGCAAATCACCTGTCTGGGTTTTGTAACAAAAGGCTGGTTGCTGGGGCAAACGTGAGACAAATTTCTGACAATGTATCCTCTATCTCTTGGGCTCATTTCATGTGGCACCTCTCTTTCTCCCCCCCCCCCCCCCCACTGTCTCTCTTTCTTTTGTTCTTTTTTTTTTAAAACTGGACTTGACGGAGATAGAGCGAATCCCGCTCCACATTCCTCGTCCAATCACCAAACCCTTAGAGAACATTTAATTGAACAATTTTGCGTTCGCCTGCCTTACATTGGGTAAACAAACCTTTTGTTAGTTTCTATATAATCAAATTTTCTGGCCTGGTACACTATTCATTCACCCTATTTTGTTTTTCTCTCTCCCTCAAAAAATCTGGCACTGGTCTCTCATCTTCACATTTTTTTTTTCACCCACTTTTCCCCATTATGAAATTACTCTCCTATATACATACAGTCAGACCTCTCCTATCCGGTTTCCCTTCATCCAGATATTTCTATTATCCGGATCGAATCTCAACATGATTTTTTTTTTCTTTCGCTCTGATAATTACAGGGAAAGGGGGGTTTCAAACTCAAGCAAAGTTCCTACACGAACTCACACAGATTATTATACTATTTCTAACATAATTTACATATATTTACATCAAATTTTCTTCTGACATGCATTAGGACATTCACTACCCCAAAATCATCGCAGTGTATGCTGCCTGCAAAATGTTACATGAAGCTACCATTGGGTAGGCAGCTGCATGTGTAAAACATTGAGTCTCCCATATCCCGCCAAATCCCTTATCCGGATGACCGCTGGTCCAGACATGTCCGGATGGGAGTGGTTCCACTGTACAACCATTTTATTCATCTTTTATATTTCCTTTTTTTTTTTTAAGGGTGGGGGGGGGGGGGGTCTATATTGCCTGTCCTCATCTTTTGTGTTTGCTTGCCTTTCATCCTCTCCTCATATTTTCTCTCACTATCTCTCTCACTCACTCTCTCCATCTCTCTCTCTCTCTCTCTTTCTACCTCTCCTCTTACAATCTCTCGTCTCCCCATCTCCAGGGAAACCTACTTATAATCCCACCTCCAGGTAGCGCACTCATATTTGCGGGAGGTAAAGAATTATAATCGCCTTATCCCCCCATCATTCGGCATAGTGGCCATCCACCTCCGCTCCCGTCATAATTTTCAACCGTTTGGCTGAGGCAAAGCCCCGTGGCACTCTAACCCCCTTTCCTTATTTTCTTTCCCCACCATACCTCGGTCGCTGCCTACCACCACCACCACGGGCTTAGACGAGACTCAAAATGGCTACACGGATCTAGGAGGAATTCAGTGCCGCAGGTTACAGAATTCGTGGATAAATTACCACGGTCCTCATGTGGGAGGAGGAAGAGTAAAGAAAACTATGTGCACCGAGTATTTGGTGAAAAGAGATTTGCTCGGGCATTTTCCCGCGAAACAAGGAATGTTAATTACACACTTGGCCAACTGCCAAATGTCACAGAGCTTCAGATAAATCCATACAAAGTAATGGCTCATTTTTCCCCCGACAAGAGAAAAAAAAAGTGGTAATAATGAATCTTGCATACAACTTTTGTATCTTCTTCCCTTCCTGCAATTCATGTCACAATTCTAAAGTTGGGATAGCATACCTCAAAGGTCCTGTTTACCTTTGGGAACAGTGATTTAAAAATTTTTCAAGATATGACATTTGATGCATATATGTAGGTCTGTTGAACCACAAAACATCCAATCATATCAAATTTTCGAGATAAAGCCTAAAATATAAGGAGATACAATTTTGTATCTGTATTTTTCCCAATTAGTCTGGAAAAACTTTTATTACAACTATTGTTCACATTTTGTATATTAAACATTATTAACATCGATTCTACTGATTCATTCTTTTTTTTTACAGTGGTTGTTTCTATCCCTAACTCACATTTTAGAACTATTTTAAAGCACTAATGCTGGGTTTTTGTTTCATCCGCAAATGATAAATTATGCCTTTAACCCCCTAAAGACTACTCCTGTGCACACTTGGGCGGGTGTCTGTGGGAAATGTAAGTTATAGTAAAATCAGCTCATCCCAAACAGGTTAAAGCCTGCTGTGAAAAGCATTAGCATCAGTTGAAACCATAGACAGACATAATAACTGTCAGTGATTTCTAGATCCACTTGTTTCATCTGTTGCAGACAAGTCCCAAGAATGCTTGGGAGGTGTCTCTATGGGAAATACGTGTCATAGCGAAGTCAGTTCATCCTCAATGGGTTACGTAACAAATCTTTCACTTTCATGCCAAAAGCAGCCATATATCTACAATATTTGCGCCAAATAGGACACTGGAAGGTTGTAAAATTTTACAGAATAGAATATGTAACAATAATTACCCGCCCTCACATACTGTCAATACTGCACACAATCTGTGGGGGTTTGACAATGTCATGAGGAATAGGTTAAAAGTTAAAGTTTGCTACCCAACACTCTTGCTTAAAGCCACTTTTGAGATTACCCCCTCTCTTCTAAATGCAAATGTGACATTTCAAAAATGCTTCCGTGCATTAGGGTTGAAGTACTCTAGCTGACTTGTGCTTCAAAAAGCTATCGTCATCACATGCTATGATTGTTAATGTTTCATTAAATTCTAAGCAACAGGTTTTTTTCCTCCATTCTGCTTGAGCATATCAATCTAATATTGTGTGTTGATGATATAATCCCACAATGCATATTCATAATTCCACTAATGCATAGTCATGACTAGATTCTGTCAATTGATTGGTCTTTCTAAATTGTAAAAATATTTTCAAACATTCAGACTTCTTTTGCTAGACCAAGGTCAAACCAACTGATTTGGTAGGGTGCTACAAACCCATTTGTCCGCTTGCCAAAGGGTTACCGAGGGTTGCCATGGGCAACTAAAACTCACTGCAAGGCAAGTGAAAAGAAAGAACACTTGCCTACGAACAAGTATGGGGTCTTCATTAAACTGCTCTTTCACGGGAAAGAGAGAGACACATCTCTGCTCATTTGTATCATCCTGTTTGGGAACACCTAATATGATATTAAAGGAAAAATAAGCAATAGGACATTGAGAACCTTTCACTGCTATCTGTTTGTGATCTCTCCCTTCAGAAGCCCATGCAGATAGTACTGGTTGCCTTTATATATATATATATATATATGTACTTTTTTCTAATCTCAATGTGATGGTACAATAGTATTCCAACTTGAGTCAGTGGTGAAGAGGAACCCCTGAAATGTCTGCTGTCACAGAAGACCACATAAACTTTGCTGAGTCTCCCCCGCTATATTTGTCATACCATTGAATCATCTTAAGTAGATGTGAACCGACTACGTTGAAAAGGCTAGATAGTCCCGTTGGGTCCTTCTTCAGCTCATTGCAATCCACCCCCAGCCCCAGGAACCATCCCCTATCTCCCCCCATGCTGGCGATGCTCCTCCAAAATAGATGTTTGTTTAGATATCCCACAAACAGACCTCTTGGATCTCTCTCCTTATCTCCTAAATCTATTTCTCAGATATATTCTCCACCTGTCTCACTTATATGTTTTGTCTGTACATGTCTCTCACTGTTATTTCCATCTCTCTTTCTATCTCTCACACATATGAATATATATTTTTCTCCCTCTATCTTTATATATTTCTCTATATTTTTGTATACATATATATATATATATATATATATATATATACGTATATCCCATATATCGACCTGTCTCTTTCCGCCTCACATTTTTTTCTCTCTCTCCCTCCCTCTCTCGTCCTATCTATCTCTCACATTTCTGCATTTCTGTCTCTTTGTTTCCATCTCTTTCTCTCAACCTCTATCTCACACTATACCTTTCTCCAATTCTCTGCTTTTATATATTTCTCTCTGCCGGGTAGATGCGTATTGATACCATAAATCACCATGAGGAGACTGGGATGTACATGTATGCAATTGTTAATCTCACCCTCATCGCTATCGTCTTGACAGCGAAATGGCTGGATACGTGCAGTATAAGCAATCGTTACTCAACATGGAGAGGGAGAGTTTGATAAGAGAACGACAGTGGGGGGGGGGGGGGGGGTCGCAGGGGTGAGCTAGGTGCTCGCAAAATGAAATAGTATGCAGGCGCCCAATGCCCTAGAGGTTTGGGTAACACCTTGCAATTAAAGCTGCGCTGCATGGTATTGCGGCAGAGAAACACTCCAGAATCACTTAACAGCAGCACAGCTGGACATCAAACAAGCTTGTGCATGTTCATATTGCAACTGAAGAGAGCCTGTGGAGTTTGATTGGGTGGCATCCTCCCCCCAATTGTGCCAGAATTTCACGTGAATACAAATAGAAAGCAAATTCATTGACAGGTATTGGTTCATGATACAACCAAAATAGTATCATGATATACCACAATACATTCAAATTCATTTACTGATTTTTTTTTTTTTTTTAGTATCTCTCTCTTCTCCAAAATATTTTCTTCTTAAATATTCACAATGCTTAGATCTTAATCCTCTTTTACTGAATTGTTTGTCTCAAATACAGAGATGAATAATTGTTGGTGTACAGAAAATTTTGACACTTATGAAGTTCTACGAAAATTTGCTGATGCAGTGAAAGCTACAACACTCATGATCGAGGCATTGATGATTGCTTGACACATTAGGTATCTGCAGAATGCCATCGAGCACTGGAATGTGACCGAACTTTGGAATAGAGATAGCATTTGGTGTTTCTCCGTACCAACACGAGGAAAGGGTTGAACAGGAAGAAGGGGTTGAACGGGATGAATTAATATGCCCAGCACAGAATCGAGAGAGCAAAGGCTCCTTCTCACAGCTATCCTTGTTATAACCTGGATGGCCAATTTGGGCAGCCGAGTCGCCCCTGGCAACACAGTTATTACAATATTTCAAGTCCTACATGTTCCTGGTGCTGGATAAAGAAAAGTTTGCAGTGGCTGGCTACAGTGTCTGCAAACAAATGATTATGGCCTGCAAACATCATTACCAAACGCCACTTGACAATCTTTATTGCAATACTGGGGGAATTCCCATACCAGATACTTGCTGGATTATCATCCATGTAAAACAAACAAATCAAAAGAATAAAAGAACCAAAATACAAATGAATGGAAGAATACATTCACATACTAAGAATGGAAACATAGTGACACATTTCTTTATTGCAGAGATCCATAACAGATAAAAGGTTGGACATTATGCACATTCTTTTTCCTTCTTGGCACTTTTTAAAATGAGCAGCTCTAATAGTCAATGCATTTTTTTTAATGTAAACATCCTCTCATATGAAGGGGGGAAAATTTCATATATTCCGTACTGTCTGTGAGTGCTTTGTGCCACCTTTTACACTGGAGAATCTTGTTAATGTATGCACAGTGGTGCCGAAGTCGGGGGAAAGCGTGTGGTTAGCACGCCTCACCAGCTTGCTGAGCATACACTAGTAAACGTGCTTCCGCGGGTGTCTTCAATTAAATTTTCAACCTCGGTACACTCGGCAAACGGCCAACATTTGGCAAACACACACACACGCGCGCACACACATACATACACACACAGGCAAGAAACTGCATGTGATTTGCACAAATTTGTCTGCAATCGATGAAAATTCCTTTGAATAAAATTCTTTTGTGCTGCATTTTATTTGAACATCCAGATTTGGCATGAAACTAACATGACTGCATAATGCAGTTGTCACTAGTGTTGTAAGAAAAACATTTTTACTCTTTTTATTTTGAACACTTATCCTCCTGCTTTTTGTGTACTCAAAAACCTTTGTATAAAATATCAATTTGGGTTTTTACAAAAATTGTCTGCATATACCGGGTTAAAAGCTTTTGCAGTGTCTGGATAAAAGGATTTTACCAGAAACATTTTGCCTTATAACATTTGGCTATAGATATCACAAGGTTATTTGCACACATATTATGAGCAAATACAATCTGTATAAATGAATGCGTGTGTGTGTTTGTGTGTGTGTGTGTGTGTGTGTGTGTGTATGTGAATATACAGACATCACACATGAAAGTCTTTGTATTAGTTGAATTTGCATGCATTTTTAATGATCTATTACTTCCCTTATAGTTTGCATATAATAACTTAGCATTTTTTTATATGAATCAGAGAAAACACAAGCCAATGTAGGCCTATCTGATGAAACTGATACCTCAACATTTTGTCATGACAACCAAGATTACATCTATGCATAAACCTACATGGTGTATTATTAGAATTCACATTTTAGGGAAGTTGTACAACTCACACGCACATGCTAGATAACCTATAAGTAACTTCAAAGAGTACTTTACAGGGTAAATATGAAATTTGTGTCCCAATGCACAAAGTTTATAGTGTGTGTGTGGGGGGGGGGGGCAGGGGTGAAGGTTGGGGGTGGGGCAGGTAGAAATTTGTGCCGTTACTTCTGTAATGTCTCAACCTTATGAGAAGACCTCGCTTGGGATGACATCACGGCTGTCAAAACCTGATGGACCAGAACAGATAGGAACATGTGGAGGGAAGAGGGGGTAAAGGTATTGTTTATAACTGGGAGCAGTTTAAAAAATGTTCGAGAAATCACATTTGATGTATATGTAGATGTTAGTTGTATCACAAAACATCCGACCATGTAAAATTTTTGCAGTAAAGCCTAAAATATAAGGAGATATATCGCTATTTTTCCACATAAACCATAACTGTAGCTGGTTTAGTCTAGAAACATTTTTATCATAACTATTGTTCATATTTTGTATATTCATCAATACCTAACATTAATCATACTGATTTGAATTTTTACATTGGTTGTTTTTATCCCCAACTCACATTTTAGAACTATTTTGAAGCACTAAAAGCTGGGGTTTTTGTTTCACCTGAAAATGGCAAACTATGCCTTCAAGACTGATGTAATGAAAATGAGCATTTATAATCTAAAGAAATTAAATGCTAGCTTTGATGGAGTATTTCTGAGCTTACTTTTGGGTTGGTAACTTCTTTTCTCTCTCTGCATAAATTTATCCATCAATAAAATAACTCCACAGGGAAATGACATATTCTTTTATACAAACAACTCTTGCATGTTTGACTTTTGGAAGAAAATCAAAGTGGGCAGGATAGAAATCAAAAGTCCATCTTGCTTACAATCTGATCTGAAGAATGCCTCGCATACAATTATATCACCAAAGATGCCAAGAGTATCTTTTCTTGAAAATTAGATCAAAAGTAGATTATATTCTAACTGAAAACACTACTGTATGCAACGGATGTACAGAACTTCATGTTGCATGATAGTGTGTGGCCGTCATTTAGAAGAGACATCAAATTTGACGTTGAAAGCATCTCCTTACAACACGCTTACAATGACTGATATTGAAAACTGCATATCGCAATATTTCTGGTACTATATACGATATGTGGTGGGTTGATACAAACAAACATATATGCTCCTATATAATCCAGTCCGATGCCTGAGTACGTTTGCATTCGATTGGCTAATGGGTATTGCATGTCATTGATTAAGCTCCCTTCAACAGACATCTTCTCGAGTTTCTGATTACAAGTGCAATTTGACTCCATCGAAATTTGTCAAAAGTCTCTCTCTCTCGCTCTCTCTCTCGCTCTCACACACACATATACACACACATAGACAAATACACACACACACACACACACACACACACACACTCATTTGCTGTCAAGTCCTGTCAAAATATCCAGGAATATATTCTAATCAAATTTCCTGATTAAAAGCTCGGCAAATTACCATCAGTCACAAGGAGTGATCAGGGACAACTTTTGTGCGCTTCTGGCCATGGAGTCTCTCATTCCATTCATACAGCTACACACAGAGACACACTTACATACACACACACACACACACACACTCACACACACAGACAGCTTAGTGCCTCACTATATACGGATGTACATTGCAGAAGTTTTTCTGACGAAAGAAAGGAATGAGGCAAGACTCTTGAGGACATCTTAATAATTATGCACCTAAATATATTTACAATGTCTTTTACAGAAAGTGGATTAATCAAACATACACAGTACACCTACAGCTGTGGACCCATCTGATCGTGTTAATTCTCGCACACACATCCACTGTAGGTCCGAACGCAGATATTTTTTAGTGCATGAAACTCTTGCAATTTTTTCGGGGAGCCAAGCTTCGCACAAGCAGAATGATTACATGGTAGAATTCTTGTCTATGCACTGCAATGAATGCCAGTGGCAATTCATGGCAGTTTCGTACCACCAAAAAGGCCCCCTGTTATGATTAGCGAAAGTTTTATGCTGCAAATCTTTCTGGTTTTACAGTTACGTACACACACATTCCGATTCACTGGATTTGCAATGGCATGAAAATCTTCAAGACTACAGAAGTCAACCAACAGTGTAATGAATGCAGATACTGCTCTACAAAAATTGACCTGAAAATCGGAGATGGCATTGAGTCGAGATCTGCATGTGTGCAAATCCAAGAAGTGTCCCAAATTCACCAGGGTAGTTTAAATTCAGTCCATGGATTATGCAAATTTTGAGACAGATCACACACACCAACAAACATCCAATGATAAACGTGCCTTGATGTGCACATGTGAAAGGTAAATATATTTTGCACTTGCATTTAATCGTCCTTGGACTACCATGGATTTAACTTCGTGAAATTCGGCCACAGCGTTTCTCACATCTCGCGTCTTTTCAGACAAGACACAGGCAGTGTGCATGTGAAGACTCATGCCTACATATATGTTGCCACAGAAGTGAATACAGTCTTTCTGCTCAACACAGGATTCTATCACCTGACTTAAAACCAATGTGAAATACAATACTTGCGATACAGTAATACACTCTGAATTTTTCAAACTCACTAGGAGTAAACATTTAACCCCCTGCATCACAAGGTCAATGAAAACTTATCCCTTTTTTTCTAACATAACATTTTAACCTTCGGATATGAATGAAATTGCCAGGAATAGTACAAAGTTTTATCCACACTGTGTGATAAGACAATGAGAGACAAGGAACTAGATTGAACCAGAGAATATCATCTTCATCTAAACAACTTTCGCTTCTTGGGGACCAGATGGATGCATATCTCTCTCCACGTCGCCATGACGACCCCTCTGAATACCCCTATCCTCATGTCTTCAGTCTTCGGAATCTCTCCCACTGCAAATATTTAGATGAGCTATGATGGAGGTAAGCTAGCGATGAGTCTTGATAAGTGACAGCAAAGGTCAGAGTAGTCTTCGCCGCCGAGCCCCTCATCCCAGACGAGACATCAACAAATTAAACACACCGCATCGCGCGGCCATCTCGCGCTATCGAGTGACGAATCAGAGTGAACTCCGGCTGCCGTGAATATCACTACAAAATCTTTCTAGCATGGCTCCAGAACTGGGAAACATTTCCCTGATGACATGTGTAAGCTAGAAAAACTTCTGCGTGGCCAGTACGACCAGAAATTTTGTCCATGGGATAAAAACCATGTAACACCTGTATAGATGCTTGTAAACATAATTTGACCGAGTATGAGGGGGTGATTATGGCAGCAATTTATCTTGAAATCACTAAGACAAGTGGACTATCAAGAAAGAGTTCATAACATGATGCATAATATTTTAAACCCTGGTAGATTTAAGAGATAACCAGGCATTGAGTGCCCATGCTTTGTAATGTTGGTTGATAAAGATGGGAGTTAAATACTAGTGAGAGGGTAAGAAATAGCATGGCACTGTCTGCGATATTGAGGTCTTCTTCCTGAACATATGAAAGTAGACATGATGACACATGGGTAAAAGTATACAACATTCATTCTGGAACCATGTTATTGAAATATTTTGCGAAATATTTTTCATGATGGAAAATGTCGCACCAAGTCCAACACACAAACTATCCTCTATGGACTTTTAACATGAATAGTCTTTCCTTTAAGTGTTTAGTTTGTTTCAAGTAACTATAATGAAATCTAAACTATCAAGCATACAATGATACTAGTGTCATCCATGATAATGAACAAATTCAACGCATTTGTTTTTGAAGTATCTTGGTTTAAGCAAAACCATACCGGAGGTTTGAAATCACACAAGGAATATGAAATCAAACATTCACTGGAATACCTTTGGCAACTGACAGATAAATAATCAGCTGTCATTAGAGCATGGTAACATACAAGTACCCATCAGATAGAGTGTCATATAATTTCTTCACGCATGATTGATGCCATTATCTCTAGCTATGTCAAAATTTTGGTTGTTTGATCAGACCGAAAAAAGAGCCCTCCTCTTTAATGTCGCGGAGTGCAAATGTGCATCTGAGAGACGAAACAGGTGCATTACTGATGAGGAGCCTTTGGAGCTAGGGAGACAGAGATGTATTCATCATATACATCTTGTGGTATCAAAAGATCCTTCATGTACTATCTGCAATTTATACTGCAGGTGCCAGCAGATAGTCTGAAATCCAGACCTTGATGAATTCCCAGACTTGCATTCTGCCCGCTCCTTGTCTACACTAAACAACATACCATAAATATAAATACACACAATTTTATCAAATGGTTGCTTGCCCTCATCAAGCTATCAAACTTTACCAGACAGTCACAACAAACTTGTTCTTTTCCTAGTTCACATCTTTTTGACTATCATACTTCTTATTTGATATGGTTTTTATGTAGGCAAAAAGAGAAAAACTAATTTTAGTCAGGCCTGTTGCTCTAAATCAAAGTTTGATCGGTGATTCTTGTATGTTCACTGCATGAAAATATATGAACTTCTAAAGATGAAGCTGTTTCACATCAGATCAGGTAGAGCATGAATGCCTATTCGGATGTATTCCATCTTCAGAGTTGAGGAGACTCGTCGCTGCAGCGTCTGGATTCCTTCTCTGCCTGGGAGCAAGACTAGCACGGCGTCAGGCGCTAGGCGATGACTCATCCGGCGCAGCAGCGCGCGGCCTAAGCACGGCGAAATTCAAGATCACCACTTACAAGTTAACGTCCTCGAACAAGAATCCAATCTGCAGGAGGAAAAATTGCGGCTCCGCACTAAATGGAGGCGCTGCTGCTTTTCAAATGTCAGTGCGTGTTTCCTCCCGGCTCGGCAATTGGAATCGCTTCCCTCGGCCCTTGGTTTGGATATGTCTCTTTCATTTCATCCCACTTCCATCTCGTCGTCCCACTCCAATGTTTGCAGATATTTCTACATTCACACACTTGTTGGTGGTGACGGAGCATCTGGTGTGTTCTCCGCAGAAGGGAAATGGAGGATTTCGTGATTGGCTTTGCCAAGTTTGATGATATGATTCTTGTTATTAAACTTGTCCATTACCTTATAACACTCATATATCTCAACAACTTCACAGAAATATACAGTGTATCAATATCATGCATCTGTTCAAACCCTGCTGATACTGGTTCAAATGAGGATTCAGGGAATTATTCTAGTTGTACTGGGTGAAATCATATTGACTTTCTATAGTTGTATACTTATTGTACATATTACACACATACCCAATGGCATATTTGCCCAACATCTCAAATCCTGAAAGGTTACCTAAGTCTGACATTTGATTTGAGCAAGTGGTACGTATCATTGAACTTGTAGTTCATCAATTGTCGTAAATGTCATCTTCAAGATGATGTCATTAAGATATGTATGGCAGATAGAATCATCTTTTATTGCCTCCTCCAAGGACATGATCGTCTTTCTGTCCTGCATTTTTGAGGATTCATCTTCTTTTGTCTGTTAAAACCTGCAATGGTATCAATGGAAACCAAATTTCTATGTCTGACATAGACCAATAAAGATGAATGAATGAATGAATGAATGAATGAATGAATGAATGAATGAGTGAATTTTCATGAAATCTGTAGGATAGGTCTGCTTTGATAAAAGAAAAAGTGACTAGTTTTTGGTGGTTGTGTGGATCATGGTCTAGACCCAACAGTTTTTGTTTAAGGATGCACACATAAACCCTATGGCTTTGGTAGTGACCTGCGCTCTCTAAGTGAGTGTGATTTAAAAAATCATCTTAAAATATGGCTTCGTGTCTTTGTATCACTGCCATTCAGGTATGATTACCAGGTGTAGACCTGTACAGAAATAGATGTTATAAATTGAAACTTAATGTTTGAAAATAGGAATTCACAAGGAGAGTTGAAATCTTGGGCATCTCTGATCACGACTTATCATTATGTACTTGTTGCGTGTAAAAGAATCAATTCCCATTAAAGACAATGCATCTTCCTCTTTTGCTTTGCTTTACTTTCAAGCAAGCATTTTTTATCATCAAGTCTCTTTTTCTCTTTTATTTTTTCCTCAAAGAAATAATCAGAAGGATACAAAATGGCCTCCTAGCTTTTGGCCAAGTACATCACGACACTCTTTGCTCATCTACCACTTTTTCCATTGCTTATCCACCTACAATCAAGCCGAGATAACCATAAAAAACTACAGAAAAGAAGAAAAAAAAGACCTCCAATGGTCTCTGCCGACACTGATATCCTCACAATGAGAGTGACCGGTTACTGGTTGATTTCACGGTCGTTTGCATCATCCGCAATACGTCAAGGGAAGACAATTTACTTAAATCAGAAGACGTGGAAATGCTGCCTTCATTTGTACGGGTCTAATGGAGGGGATGCTCCTCCGCTAAAGCTTCTCCCTCGATATAGAAGGTCACACATGTTGCTTTCCATTAGTGCCATTTACGTACAACCTGCAGTGAAAGCGGGCAGTGTGGTAGCGCATCCAACAAAACCACATTCTCCGTGCCATACATAGTACCGTCAGGCAGAGAGGGGGTGGGGGGAGGGTGTTTGTCATCGCTTGACATTGACAGCTTTTCCACTGGTGTGCCAAGAAATGTATCTTTTCTTTTCTTTTTTGGTGGTGGAAACTTAGAAGTTCTGTAATCCAATCTCCAATAGAAGTCTTCAACCCGTTGAGGACTGACTGATTTTGCTATAACACGCATTTCCCATAGACACCTGCCCGAGTATACTCGGGACTCGTCCTCAACAGGTTAATGTCAAGTTACTGCAACTCAACAATAAGCTGATATAGGATGTCAGTCATTCAAGGTTTTTGATTTGGTAGAAAAAAAAGTTAGATATTTGGTAAAGATTTGTGTGTATATCAATGGGAGACTGAAAGAGGTAATATTATCATCAACATTTCATCTAAAGATGCAATTTTTTAGACTACCACGGGCATCTCATTGGCTTGGAGAATAGGTGGCAACCTGGTGGTCACCCGAATCTCACTGGGTGTGTGTCTCCACAACGTCCCATGAAGACTAGTCTGGTCTCTGGGGAGTTGCAAGAAAATAAAACATGTTTGATTTTTTCAGAGATTTTTTCCAGTCTCCAGCTGGTCTCAGAGACGTCTCGGCAACATCTCCTTAGTTGCAGCCAAGTCAAAGAGACTAATTTTGTCTGCTTCATCTTCAAGATGTCTCCGCATCTTATAGAGACTAATTTTGTCCGCAACATCTTCAAGACATCTCCAGGACATTACAGAGACTAATTTTGTCTGCAACATCTTCAAGATGTCTCCGGGACATTACAGATACTGTACTAATTTTGTCCACAAGATCTTCACCAGGTTTCCACAACCTTACAGAGACTAATTTTGTCTGCAACATCTTCAAGACGTCTCCGCAAAATCACAGAGACTAATTTTGTCTGCAACATCCTCAAGACGTGTCCAGGACATTATGCACTTGTCAATGTAATGACTCACCCCACTACCCCCGGACATGGGTGCGTCATTTCCTTGTTTGGTCTGTCAAATTTGTGACCCAGGGGTGCGTCAAAATCCCATCATTGTCTGTCAAAATTTTGACCGAGGGGTGCGTCATAGTATGTCACTTGGCTATGGAGAATAACACGCATTATTTTGAACAGAGGGGTGCGTCATGGTACGTCACTTGGCTATGGAAAACTGCATGCATTTTTGCACGCTACCAGTACCGGATACACGTACCGCGAGTGAAATTACAATGAGCGCTTTCCCGCGGCAAGTGAAAATCAAAGTCGGGAAGCGTTTTGGAATAAGAGGGAAAAATGCTTGCCAGAATCTGGCAAAGCAAATAATTTAAAAGCCACCCTTTCTCCTTACATTTTCCCTCCAACAAACCCATAAAATCATGCATACTCAATCTCAAACCAGGGACTGTTCAGCGATGTAACAACTTAGTTCAACCTTTACTGTCGAACACTTAGTGCCTATTGCATATTGCGATGCAACACCAACACACATTGCTATCGTAGAAAGTTCGTTTACATTCCAATACAATGTGCGTCTAAATGATGTTCTGTGGTGACAAAGGCGAATTTTCGACAGTAAAAGAAGCGGCAGCAGAAGAAACTGCTTGCCGCATGTTATTTTCTGCTCGCGGGATAGCCCGACCAGCAGACGCGCGACGCTGTTAGCTGTGCGAATCTCTATGTACAGCAACTGGGCTGTATGTAGTTACTCGCGGGAATGCCGTGGCGTGGTGTGTACCTGCGCTGCAGCAGTATGCATCCACCGGACTAGCAATGGCCGCGCACACACAGCGCATCTGCACACATGTGATTGTCATGTATGGATTGCATGCACAGAATAGATACTACTGTACGGAATATCGTAGCAGCAGCGTGATGTACGGTGAATGACGGTACGGTGCTTACAGGGCCATGGCAAGGGAAACTTGCTAAAACTTTTACAAATTATGTTTACGAACCAAACGAAAATGAAATTGCTTGAATAAAACGTATGCAAAAATCGTTTCAGTATTTACGGGGGTGCATCAAATGTACCGAGGATGTCCGTCAAAAAAGTGACCGAGGTGTGCGTCACTTTCAACGTGTTGTCCGTCAAAAAAGTGACCGTGGTGTTCGTCACTTACAGCGTTTTGTCCGTCAAAAAAGTGACTGTGGTGTCCGTCAAAAACCCCGTGTGGTCAGTCAAAAAATGACCATGATGCACCCATGTCCGGGGGTAGTGGGGTGCGTCATTACATTGACAAGTGCATTACAGAGACTAATTTTGTCAGCAACATCTTCAAGATGTGTCCGTGACCTTACAGAGACTAATTTCGTCGGGGGGGGGGGGGGGGGGGTGCAATTCTAACAACGAGCATATTTCTCAAAATTTTAACCCCTTCCCTACGGGAGCCTGATGTCCTGTGTATTAAGTCTATGGGGATTTCAGAATTCAGTATGGAACGGGTTAATAGGACATCAGAAATTTGGAAACTAACGAAGCGTATCATCAATGAGTTTCGCCCTATATTGATAATAGCCAAAATATTGCAGCAAACTGTAAAAAAAAAAACGAAAGAACACACACACAAAAAAAATACAGTTCTAATCTCATAGATACATAGAAAACATCTGTAGCATAGAATTCACTAACATTAAAGGGTGTGTACAGTTCTGGTCGAGGTGAGGATTTAGCTTTTAACGTTTTGCGAGATATTCAGAAACCACTCTATGAGATGTCAAAGAGCTTGCAGTTCTAAGGGGTATCAAAAGGGGTCTAGGGCAATTATCCCCTGGGCAATTACCCCGCACCCTTCCCCTGGCCCTAATCCTAATCCTAATCCTGAACCTAACCCTAAACCTAACCCAAACTCCTAACCCTAAACCTAACCCTAACCCTAATCTTTACTCTTACCTTACCACTAACCAGTATTTGGCCGGGGGGTAATTGCCCTCCGGGGGTAATTGCCCGGATACGATCAAAAGTTTATTCGATGAAAATCGGTTTTGAAATGGCCCAGATATCCAAAAACAAGGTGAAACAAAGAGATCTTAATAAAGTTGTGGCATGTCGCCTTTTATTATTAGCACTTTTTTGGATATCTCAGCCATTTGAAAACCAATTTTCATCAAATAAACGTTGAATCCTTCTTAAAATTACATGCTCTTTCATATTTCATAAGAGGCTTTTCATTATCTCACTTAGGAATGTTCAAAACATGAATCCCCACCTCAACCAGTACTGTACAGTCCCTTTAATTTAGCTTTTAAAGATTTACTATACTTCACATCAGTCCCCACAGATTTCTTTACAAGAAAATATAGAATTTGAAAAGAGCAAACTGATGCATGGGAAAATCCTGCTATTAAGTAATTGGTTTCAGTTTCACCATGATGTAATTACTGGGATATTAATCATCCACAGCAATGAAAAAAAAATAATAGCAATAGGTTCTTCATAAAATCAAATCACCATTTACTTATCACAAGCAATATTTGGGGAGATTAAACATGTCATGCCAAAATCAAACCAAAGCAAGGACTTCATCAAAAAAGATTTACCACTGAAGTCATTACACTACTCCTAATTTCTACACCAAAACAAGCCAGAACCCAAATAAAAAAAAAAGTAACCCGTTAAGGATCCAGCTCTCCTGAAAACTGATCTCTTGAGAGCAATGGTGTAATTAATGCATCAAAATAGCTTTAAAATGACATTAAAACATTCTGAATATAAGGTATGTTTGGCTGATCAGAGAGGTTTGTTTCACTTTCTTATTGCTCTTAACAACAAACTTGTATCATGAATGTTACCCCAAAACTGATAAACCTAATAACGATAAACACCACTTGATCTAAATATTAATCTAAATGACATTTCCTTTTCAAAACCAACACTGGTGTACTTATTTTAGACAGAATGCACACTATATTGCAGTCAGCTATACCAATTCACAATACAAGCTCTGCAAAGTAAAGGTGTATTAAACCAAGAAACAAACACAAAAATTACATAGCATGAGACCAAAAAGGTCTGGTGAGGTTAAAGGTCGTGTCACACCATTCCGGGCAAGCTACGTGGGCTTGTGGCGAGGAGGTAGTTTCCAGCACGTAGAAGAATTTCAGCGGGCGAACAAGAATGTTTGCAATTTTCATTCACGCCTTGTCATTACGTACGGGGGAACTTCTGCGGCTTGACTTGCGGGGAAACAAATTTACTCCCCGGAGCTGTCCGCAGTTGGTCCGCACCTGACAGTATCTAGCGCGTAATTGCCCGGAGGTGCTCACGCAAGTCCGATTTAACCGCAGCCAAGTTTTGAGCATGACCAAAACTTTTTCCGGATGAGTCGCGGGAATGCCCGTAGAGGTCCACACAGAACGCCAGTAGGAGACCCTTAGCGGCAGTACTTCCCAGGCAATTCCCACGCAGGTACTTCGCAGTCCCGTATGCAGCCAAGATAATGAAATTCTGTGAGATTTCAGCCGTTCCATTAGAGGAATTCCTTCACTGAGTTGTCAGCCCCCACGCGACTGGTACAAAGGTCACACAGTATACTCGCAAGTATAACGCGTCCAGCAAGTAAGATACATGCGCTGACTAGCACAAATCCTTTTCCGCCCTCAGGAATGTCCGGTATGCTAGAAAATCCCTACACGTAACAAGCCCAAGTAGCTTGCCCGGAAAGGTGTGACAGGGCCTAAACACGGTTGCGGGTAAAAAATATGCGTGCGCACCTCCGGGCGACTACTTTTGAGATACATGCTAGGTACTGTCATTTGCGGATCATCTACGGGGACCTCCGGGTACATTTTTGTAGTCAAAATTGTTCTTTGCAAGTCGCACGCAAGGCTGGTGCGACACGACCTTAATGGGTCGAGTGAAATTTATGTGAAATTGAGTGAAATTTCTACAATGGCTCCCTCCAAGAGAGAAGAATCAATGAAGATGTCGCGGCAAATTTCCTGACTTGCAGCTTCCAACAATCTTGCATTGTTCCTGTTTTTGTGGAAGAGAGGGAGGATGTTTTTTTTTTTTTTTTTTTTGGGGGGGGGGGGGAGGGGGGAAGGGGGTGAAGGAAGTCCACATTTTTCCCCCTTTCTTTAGGCATGGAGGAGGAGGAGGAGGGGTGGGATTGATTTGGGAATGTTGCTCCTCTCTCTATAGTTTGTTGGGATTCAGAGCTAGGATCACATAGTCCACAACTCATCTTCTTCACATGAAGAAAGGATAGTGAAGAAGAAAGAAGAAGAAGAAGAAGAAGAAGAAGAAGAAGAAGAAGAAGAAGAAGAAGAAGAAGAAGAAGAAGGAGTAGGAAGAGGAGGAGGAGGAGGAGGAGGAGGAGGGGGGATGGGGATTGATTTGGGAATGTTGCTCTTCTCTATAGTTTGTTGGGATTCAGAGCTAGGATCGCATAGCCCACAACTCATCTTCTTCACATGAAGAAAGGGTAAGTGAAGAAGAAAGAAGAAGAAGGAGTAGAAAGAGGAGGAAGAGGAGGAGGAGGAGGAAGAGGAGGAGATGATGATAGCGGAGGAAAAGGGGAAAGAGAGGCAAAATGTGTAAATGCAGAGACTTGCTAGGATGGTGCCCAATAATTGAATTCCTAGACACCGGTCTGTTGCTTCGGGCAATGAGAGAATGGAAATTTACTTGGGATGCCGTAACTACAGCCCACCATATTTTTAGCAGCTTGTGCAGAATAAAAAGGGTGGATGTTGCCACTAAAATGATGCACATCCCATTATTACAAAGGCTATGAATGTTTGGTCCATATTCCTGTGGAGCTCTATAAATTTTTGGATTATTATATTTACATCACTGCTTTTTTTTTTCCAAATATTTCCAAACATCATGTGAGAGCTATACAAGGAGAGATGAAATAAAGAAAAAATAACCTTGTATCATACATTGCAACAGCTTTCATACATAAATGACAAAGCACTAAAATGTGCAAAATATGATAGAACCAATTTAAAAGTGTCTGCAATTTTACATTCTTTCCTTTAAAAATATACATTATATACCTCATACGCCTATTCATGCAGGGGTTCTGAGAGTGAAAATTACTATTAAACTCCATGAATATTTGCTACATCTTTATATTAAGTCCATGGGTAAAAATGTAATTGCAATTGTGTGCACTGTCATCCTATCGATTCATACAAGGAACTTGATTGGAAAAAAAAAAATGATGATCCATCGATTTTGTATCACAGCACTATGTATGAATATGTCTAAAAATAACTGTTGCACAGAAAACAATAGCAACATTGTATTTCTCTTTCATACGAGACAAGAACAAAGCATCTCCCCGTGAAATATAAAACTAACTGTACTTTTCACTCTTGTTCGACTAGTCAAACTACATGTATACATGAAGTATTGGGCTCTGTTGTTACCATGTAAGTTGTCACTTACAGTTAACCCCATCATCACCAAGGGAAAGCTCTAAAAATCAAGTACAACTGTATGGCATTCGAAACAGTAGTCCTGAAAAGGTTAAGCCACATTGATGCATTTGGGCTTGCGCATTGTTTGAGCCAATACGGGAAAAAATATTTGTGGCAACATGTGGGAGGATGCTGACCTGTGTGGTCAATGCGTGAAATGTCTGACGGCTTTACATGAATTCACTTCTGTTTCACAAAAACACCTTCCCCGCTTGGGCTTCCATTAAAGGCATACTTCACCATTTGCAGACGAAACAAAAACCCAGCATTAGTGCTTTGAAATAGTTCTATTAAAGGGATAGAATAAACCACTAAAAATTTGAATCAGTATAATCGATGTTAAGTATTGTTATATACACAAAATGTGAACAACAATAAAAATGTTGCCAGACTAAACCTTCTACAGTTATGGTTTAATGAGAAAAATACTGATATCTCCTTACATTTTAGGCTTTATTGCAAAAATTTTGTATGGTAGGATGTTTTGTGATACAACAGACCTACACATATGCATCAAATGTGATATCTTGAAGATTTTTTAAATCACTGCTCCCAAACAGGACCTTTAAGGCTTTAGTCCATAATTCTACAATAAATCTATTGTCAGGACACCTTTAATCAATTAAAGCCCACGTTGTGTGCATCATTCACATCATACGGACGAATCTTCTGCGCTTCCTACAGTGCCTAGGTCCTTTCCGCGACGTGAATAGATACATACGAACATTCACGACATCGGCGCAGTGCACATCATATTGATTCATCACACGCTCCTCAATTAAATCACTCCTTAACATTCTCCCTTCGTCCTTTCTTCATGGTTCCGGCGACCTACGGATTTGACAGAAAATCAATCCCTGCGTGATTTTCACAGTTTCTCTTCCCCTCTAGAGGTTTATTTGATTGAAACCTCACACCTTTTGGGCCCAGCCATTGCACTGAATCAATTTTTCAATTTTTTCCGGCACACTTTTGAAGACAGAGGAACATGGAGACCAGGATAATTCATGAGGGGTTCTTTTCTCTCCTATTTTTTTTTTTTTTTTTTGTAAGTATATTGTACTGTTGTTACAGATTTTTCTTCTAGGAGAATCATTTTTTTTTTTCTCATCTCAGGGTGAACAAAACCATCTCTCAATTATCAAATCACCTGATATTCAAGGGAACTCGGGAGGGGGTCATGTGACTGCAACATACAATTTCGATTTTCATTAGTGAATGGTGCACATTTCATTGACTCCATCACATTTAATGAACATACATGAGCATGCACTCTTGAAACATGGGGGAGGAGGGAGGGCCTGATCTTTAGGGAACATCATTTCAAAGGACATATTAACCCTTTGAGGACGAACTGATTTTGCTATAAAACGCAGTTTCCATAGACACCTGCCTGAGTATACTCGGGACTAGCTGCACTTTGCCTGCTGATTGGAACTTCACTGGCATGCCTTTATCTGCAATTGACACAGATGTCATGAAGTTGGCTGCCAGTGCATGTGAGTAATGCAACTCTCCTGTTAAATGCTTAAACATCACCAAGGCTCATATGTGGGACTATCACACTGCTATGCCCGAATGGATTCGTCTGAAAGAATTGTAGCAAACCTTTTGAAAGAGCTTTTACGCAAATGAAGGTAGAATAGCATAAGATGTGCATAAACACACATGCACAAAAAGGGGTTAACAACATTTAAAAAATTGTAGCTACAGGAATACATGTAACATTATTGAAAAAAACTTGTGAATAAAATTGTCCATTCACTTTCTTCCCCCCCCCCCAAAAAAAAAAATGCTATAATGAAATAAGGGTCTATTACAATATCAACATTTAGCTCAAATTGCCAACAGTTCTGACAGCCGAACGAAACAAATACTTTCTTACAGTTTTGTGGTTGTTGTTATTTGGTTAGGACTAGCTCATTCATATACATAACAAGATACTTTATCATCAAATGCCATGACTTTAATACAAACCCATCAATCATCATTGTATACTGCAAGTAAGTAACTTTCTGCAAAGAAATAGTGATGAAATCAAATAAACAAAAGTGAGAAGCAAGCAGGCATTCATTCTGAATAATATAATGTACCAGTGTTTTGACACATTACTACACTGTTTATCTGTAGAACATCAGGCAGACACTAATACCAACGTATGCCAAACACACGGAGTCATATCATGACACTACCTTCCTATATGGGGCAGATACACCTGGAGGGCACCTCCTACACTATGCATTATGACAGAAGTGCAATAACATACTCATTAAAAATCAATATGAATAACAACATATAATCATGATACTCTACCATATCAGCCTTGAATTAATGCAACTGTAGACATGCACTTACAGTGTATTCCTGGTCATTCTTCCACATAGTAAAGATGCCCCTGCATGGCAACATCCAAGGATCGCATCCCTCCTCCCGTCTCCACCAACACTGTTTCTCCCACCATCTCAAGACTCGGCCGCTTGGCACACGCACGGGGCGTTATGATTAAAAGCAATAATATCTCGCCTCGTCCCCTGAATTCCAATCAATTCACAGGATTCAGACACGAATCATTAACATTCAATTACAGTTTGGCGGCACCGGCACCGCTCATCAAAAAAAAAAAAAAAAAAAAAAAAGAGAGGAAAAAAAAATTATGAGTGTACTCCCTCCACTATCAACAATCTCCATGAGGAGATGAGAAACTAGGCTGCTATCTCATCTACACCCCACAGACATGCTGACACACATACACAGTCACACACACACACACACACACACACACACACACACACACACACACACACACAAAGAAATTCAATGCTAAATTGATTTCAGCTTTCATGAATGTGTCATATGTGGCATGCAGTTACACACGCAGCCGGGTTTCGCAACCTGTCGTCGGTGGTTGCGTTGTGTAACGCCCACATTTTTTTCCGGGCAGGAGAGGGAACCCATCTCATTTGATTAACACCGATGGACATTTCAATCTCGTACAGTCCACTTTCTGAAGATTGAGAAGTGAGGTTTAAAGTGCCCCACTTTAAGAAACGACAAAGACATGTAGATCCTGGAATTTTAGTTCCCCCTCCCTCTCCCTCCCCCCCCCCCCCCCCAAAAAAGGAGAAAATTCAACAGCACCACCAGTAACAACAAGAGCTAGTAGTAGGCGTCTGCAGACAAAGATTTCAAACTGGGAATGTTCTAGCACCCACTATGTATCCTTCTATTGTACAACTATGAAATTTTTGTGAAATGAAACTTTGGCGAATTGGAGCAGGCTGCCTCATTTGCAGCCTTTTTTGCAGCATGAAACTTTTGCAAATTATCACTGGCATTCAATGCACAGTGCAGAAAAAAAAACAAAAAAACATATCACATCCATTTTACTTCAGCATATCTAGGCTCCTTGCAAAATTTGCAATTTCATGCATGCAAATATTTCTGGTTTTACAGTATGAATTATGAAGAGCAATACACTTTGGAGCTGCTTGGGTACCTTTGCATTCAGAAGAGAAAACTGCACACTCGGTGTTTACTAAAGCCGAAACACTTTTAGTAAGAGAGTAAATGAGCATTGACAATGATGTGATAAAGAGAACACAAAACTTATAATGATTCAAATTGCATGTTGATGTGCACAAAAGTTAACCAATTGGTCTGAAACTTTTGAAAAGGTTACAAAACGACAGTTGTAATCATGGGCTGAATTTAGAATTCAACCACATGGCTGTGATTCAGGAAGTTGTTTTAAGCAATTACATTGACAATTAGGAAGAATCAAATTAATTCTACAACCTTCATTTGAGTTTGCCATGTTGATGTGGCACACCGTACATACTCAGCAAACAGCAAATAGTTCTATATCCCTCTGCACTCCCATCGTCCTCCCCATGGAATTTCTACAAGAAATGAGAAACTAGTTCTATCTTGCGCCACGAGCAAGTCTTGTCGCCCTTTCTTCGCAGTCAACTTAAACATGGAGAGCGCGGAGTTCTGCATTAATCATGATGATGAGATATTTATTCGCCTCCCCGAGAGCATTACACATACAATTGTAATGTGATACAATGAATTCTAATGAGAAACTCTAGGCAAAAGCATATGTTTTTAAGCATTGCGGTGTGGTGTTAACTGTTTTCCTGAGGCTCTATTGACACGTCTGAACAGGCATGCACTGTGCCTGTGTCTAAGGGTCATGTCTGTCATTGCAGGCATCTTTCACATCAAAGACTATCTTCACAAACTAAAATCTATCAATCACATCAAAGACTATCTTCACAAACTAAAATCTATCATCACGGAGATACAGGACTTAATTCACAATAAGGTATAGACCTGTTCGGTTTGGGTGCTGTCTTTCATGCTAATATCAATTTCAGCCATAACTTGGGGGGGGGGGAGGGGGAGGGCTTAAGTGTGCCTAACATAGTTGATTTATGCACTGACATACATGTAGCAATGCACTTGACTCAATGCATATGCCATTGTATCATTTTTTCACCTTATTTTGGAAGCCTCCAGTTACGGCTGACATAAAGTTAATGTCTACAACTCAATGGGTCTATGGATTGCACAGATATGAATGTTTTACTACAAACAAGGGGCACGGTATGATGACCGTGCTCACTGCTTTGTGATACATCTACTGAATGTTGTGGTAAATCAACCAGTTAAAGTATAATTCTAAGCAAAAATAAACATTGTTTTCACTGCAACCCACTTTTTTCACTTTCCCCTCATCCATCCCCTCCCCTCCCCCTCCCCCCTCCCCTCCCCCCTCCCCCTCCCCCCTCCCATATCTATGGGTAGTTTGTACCAGTTTCCCCACTCTTATAGATTACATTACGCTTTGTTAGGGTGTTATTCAATCATCCTATTTCCAATATTACCTAGAAGGGGAGGGGAGAACAATAGATGGTGGAAGGTACCCTACACAATTCACAGAAAGTGAAAGTTATGAGATTCAATACTCGACCGCAACGATTGTGTCATCTCGATCATAATGACAAGTAAATAAATGATGGCTCATACACTTGATGTCGGTGAATAGTTGCCAGAGTATTTCCAGCGACATGACTTAAAGGGTATATTATAAACTGAAATGGTGCACACTGAAAAATGTGAATTTTGAAGGAGTGTGGCTTGCACAATGTAATACCTGCAGACTACAAAGATGGCAGTTTTCAACTGGAGATGGTGTCATCTCAACCAGTGTTCCTAATATTAAGGGATTCATCTTAAAAGGAATCAGAACTCACCAGTCGCCCCAGCGTGACAAGCTTCTCAGCTTTCACCCCGTCTGAACGTGAGGGGAGATATCTATCCGTATCCGTGTGTCTCGCGATGACAAGCGAATTGATGAAACTTTCAACGCCATTGACTATCGCACTAAGGGACTACAGGGTATCCTCTCTAATTCGTGTCATTCATCTCAGTGATGTCTCAAGGCTCATTACACAAGTAATGGAAATATCAACTGCGTACACCAGCTCCGTAATGTCAACAGAAACCAAACCCGCATCACTATGGCAGATAATACTATCCAGCGATATTATCTGCTCTATAGATATACATATATATGGGCATCCAATTTCCAGTCATCTGAAGTCCTCGGCAACCCAGACACCTCCTCAAAGTATCATAGAGAGCTCGAGAGCTGATGATGCCGGGATTCCTCCATATGATTGTGAACTTGCTACTAGACCACAGACAGCCAGCATTTTATTAGTTTTTGTGGCTTGTCCCGTGGCCACAGAGGCAGAGGCAATAAGTCGGCGATCACATGAGTGTGCCCCGGGATCGACTTTTATGATGGATGGGGGAAAAAATGTCACACCTCTTGGAAGACAGGCTACCAACAAAGGTCACGCTTGGGTTAGCATTCCATGCTTGATACCAATGCTCGCCAGTATGAAAATTCTAGCACAAAGTGCAACTTCAACAACAATTGCAAATTCATCTCTTTTATTTTTATTGTATCAGAACTGTTTGGTACTTCGAAAACAATGGCAAATTAATCTTTTTTTTTTTCCTACTTGTATAAGAATTGTTTAGTAACAACACATCAGACTATCACAACTCCCAATCTGCTTTCATGTAATAGTATACAAATAGTGAATGGTCACGAGTGCAATGGTACGAGATTTCGTACGAGGTGAAAGATAGAGGCGCTCTATTCAACGAGGCGAAGCCGAGTTGAATAGTGCGCCTCATCTTTCACCGAGTGCGAAATCTCGTTCCATTGCACGAGTAAAGACCATATACTATTTGATTTATACAACGTCCAAGTAGATCTTTTTGGTCTAAGTAGGCCTAGAAGTCTATATATGTATGAAAAATATAGCCATACTTACATGTGGATCCACTGCGATTCTCTTTCTGGCTTGTGCAATCAGTGTACAGGTCACAGCTATACTAGCGCTCATACACGTACACTACCACTACGTAGGCCTACGTATGCGCATGCATGTACGGCACACGTACCTGCGCTAGCTGCATGCGATTGTCAATATGCAACACACAGTACACGCAGTACCGTACAATTTCTCGAACCGTGGAATAGAACGAAAAAATCGAACCAAGTTGCACGCAAAAATAGAACCAAAATTGCACGGCGCGTTGAATGGAGTACTTATTTAATATCACGTCACCAACAATCCTCCAATCAAATTACAAGGATCTACTTGGACGTTGTATAAAATACCAAAGTGTGATGTCCTGGCCAATCATCGCCATGGAAACTGGTTTAAAACAACCTCACCTGGCCCGAGTGTCTATGCAAGCACCTAGTTCCAACGCACGCTACAACAAAAGACTGTGACATCATCACTTTAATAATCTTTAACCCATTGTTCCAAAAGTAAAGCAGAAATAAAAATTAAGTTTTGTCATGAACATACGTACTTTTTCATACCTTGAACTCATTACACAAATTTGAGAGTTCTATTTCATACTACTGTATCATCACCATGATAGTGATTTTGATAATTGTGACCACTGGAATACAACCAGACATATTTTGTGCTAATTAGCTATCAACTAGCAAGTGATGGATGTGTTACTATTGTCATTAAGCCCTTAATACTACTGATGCAGTAATGAATGACACTATAATTTGTACGCAGCGTAGCCTTGCACTATTATGTCTTTTTTGTCATGTAATGAAATATAAAAAAAACCCCAGAAAAACCTATCAGCTCAGAAAAGGGGGTAACATATGGAAAGGAGTGGCACTCCTATACATCATCTAAATTCAAATGGGAATGTAATCTGCTTTGATGTAGTATTACCTTTGTTACAGCTTATAAACAAACTACTAATAACTGCATAAATTCTAAACGGATAAGAGGAGTAGGCGCCAGCATCAGCAAGCATAATTGAACAAATGCTTCAGAACTCTGACAAAATGAGATCTCTGCCAATGTAGACAACTGGAAATGAGCCGACTTCCTCTGTCAATAGGGTCAGTTTGCCCACCATTTTAGAAAGTTATCAGTGAATGTGACATTGCTCTAAATTGAGCGGATGAATAGATCAACATCCTGAATTAGCAAGGTCTGTTTATTTAGACTATTCAGGATGTCAATGGGATTTGACATATTCTGCAGTTTGTAACCACCCTCCCTGTCTCCACTACCCTGCCTTTGCTTTTATTCTTTGATTACTCCCCCCCCCCCCCCCCCCACCCACCAGCTGTTTGTTGTTTTGGGGCAAATGATATCATTCAAAGTCAGGTCATGGTCAGAAAAATCTAAGAGTATGTGCAGAGGAGTAAATTTACTACATAGAAGAACACAAACTAAAGATTTAAAGGAGGAGAGATTGTGAGGTTTCTTTTTCTTTAATATCTCCCTCAAATTCATGATCATATCTACCATTATTTTGGAGATGAAACGAACACCCACCTTTAGTGCTTTAAAATAGTTCTACAATTTGAGTTAGGTATAGAAACAACTGATGTACAAATTTTGATCATTAAAATCAATGTTAAGTTTTGTTAGATATACAAAATGTGAACAATTCAATTGTACCGGTAGTTTTATAAAATTGTTTCCAGACTAAACCGTCTACAGTTCTTGTTTAGTGATAAAACTAGTGATATCTCCCTATATTTTAGGCTTTTTTGCAAAATGTTCATATGGCAGGATGTTTTGTGATACAACTGACCTACACATATGTATGAAATGTGATAACTCGAACATTTATTTAAATCACTGCTCCAAATGGTAAACAATACCTTTAATGTTGCATGCAAATATGACTCCAAAACAAACACTTTCATTTCATCTGAACATTTGCCACAACTTAACAACTTGGCTGCACGCATAGTCTGCCTCTTCAGACTTTTATCAAATTAAATCCAAATTTACAGGTTGGCAACATTTCATGCGGATACGCTAGTAATGAGATAATAAACAGCTGCCACATGTCATCGCTATCAAGGCTGAGATAAAGGGATTAATTTCTTTCACTCATTCATCCATTCATTCCAATGTTCATTCATTTTCAAATTTGGGATTATCTGTTTCATTTTCCAACTATTAAGAACAGGAGAACATTTGACAAATTCATACAGTAGTATTGCAGATCTTAATAATGAACTAAAAGAAGCAAGATGATCTATGAAACAGCAGTAATATCCCATTGGGCATCATTATTTTTATATACAGGCCTATTTTATTCATGATATATCTTATTCCTGTGCTCTTTGAAAACTACCAGACATTAGCATGGGTGGGCACACTTTGGAATCAACAATAATGCCTATATTGTCTGATTCTGATATTCATCGCCAAAATGACTAAGTTTGAAAGGTTTACCTCAGACTTTAATCCTCTGTTGTTTACAAACTACCGGTATTCTCCAAACTAATATCCCCTAATATTTACAGGTTACTGTGCCAAGTCTGAATGAATTTCATCAGACATGTAGGGTCATTGCAAATTTCATGTCTCCCTTTTAAAAAAATTAATGAAGTACAATGAATATCTTCTCTTTGAAAGAAAGAGATTATTAATGCAATCTTATCTTTTAATATTTTCATTTGCTTCTTTGGTCTGATTGCATCAGAATAAATGCTGATATGAAATTGACTCTTTCCATATCATTTGTGGGGTGTTTTTTTTTTTTGCATTTACATGCTTTTCATTTTTTTCATTTCTTTATCCACAGAGAGAGAAAATCAAGGGCGAAAAGAAGAATATGATCAAAGCAAAGGAAATCAAACTTCACTTTATCATCAGCTTCTTTGATTATGGTTTGCTTTGAAAAATGTTCACTTAAACCCCTTGACCTTCAATGCTTAATATTTTGGCTGTTTTTGTGGTCATATACCAAATGCAATACCAAGTTTAATTCAAATGTGGATGGTGGGATCAGAGTTCTTGGAGCAAAAACAGATATTCATGCAGATGAAAAGAAAGCGTAATGGACATAACCTTGCTGTCCATATCAGTACATCGTTTCAGCAAAGAATGATACGAAATGGAAAGATGGGTCAAAATTGTTGTCCCGAGAAAAATGCCGTCATTGCATTACCCTGCATTCATTTCCCCTTCTGCTGACAACACGAGTCTACAAATTACCATTTACATATTGCGCTACTGCCTGCGCTGATAAAACTGAATTATGATATGACCTCCACGTAAACCCCTCCATCAAGACGATGTGCTGCATGACAGCATGGGGAAATACATCTAGTCGTTCCCACGATTTGTAAGACAAGGCAAATGTTTGCACAGTCTTCATTTCAGACACAACTGTCTTGATTTCTTGAAGACACTCAATACAATTTTCCTAAACTTTTCTACTCGCCACTAGTATTCATTACCATACTGCATTAAAATGGGTTGTATTGAGAAATGAAACAACAGTACTATTGCACAATTAACTGCTGTAGATCCATAAGGCAACTAAATATTTTATTTCATATCTAATTCCTATATGTTCACTGCTGTGTATTGTACCAAAGTTAACACACAACAAACAAACATAATCTAGAGCTCTATAGGCCCTTCTACAAGTTACCCCCCCCCCCCCATGGAATTTATTCCACACTATGATATCATTTGAGTACACCTGAGCATATGACTCACAGTCATAATAATGATGATGATGATAATAATGATAACAATAACAACAACAACAAAATAATAATAATAATAATAATAATAATAATAATAATAATAATAATAATAATAATAATAATAATAATATCAATAATAATATCAATAATATCAATACAAATAATAATAGCAAGAAAATCCTAACAAAAGCCATTCTATCGGAAAAGGAGAAATGATAGAATCCCAGTTAATGCACAAAATTTAATGCGATGCATCCGTCACTAATGATGTCTGTGCTATGGCAGATCCTTCTCAGGAGGCCTAGATTAAAAAAAAAAAAAACACATTAAAAAAAAACATGAACTGCATAATGAAAATCACAGTGGTACAAAACTGAGTGTACCATACACCAGCCTCAAAGCACTCCTTTGTTTAACCCTTTGCGTTCTTGTGGTCCTGACTGGCACAGGAAACCCCATAGCACTGTATGATTTGAAAGTCCCTGGCACAGAACGGGTTGCCCTTCACAGAACCACTTAAATGTGAAGTACATGTAGAAAGTTTCATTGATACTGGAGGCAACTGTGCAAGATGAAATTTTCAGCTGTTTTATTCTGTGGAAGATAATTACACCACTGTTGTTATTGTAACGCAGAAATAGTATATGTATTGATTTCTTATTGATTGATCACCGGTAATATTTGATATTTTATGTGTGATATGGGTTGCAGTAATGTAAACGCTAATATTGTTGTTTTGTACCCCATGTACGTGTCTTAACCTGCCATTCGTTTTGAATGAAACGGTGGACCTGGTTCTTTTGTATACATGTCATTCTCACACTTTCTTGAACTTGAATAAAGTCATGATTAAACAACATGCAAAATGCCTTAGAAGTGCAAAAATAACAGCATGTAACAATCAATGTGCACAAACAATAGTGCGCGAAATTATCATTTCCATAGAAAAGTCAAACCAAGCCAGTGCTAGATTTCATACAAATAGTAACTACATACTGTACATGTATGCCTAGCATGCTGCATGGGCCATGAAGTAGTGATATCTGGGGTATAACAATACGATACAGCACTTCGAATACTGAACACACTGCTTGTTTATGTACAGAAAAATACACAGAGTAGAAACATTCAGTGCTATATGTTGTATTGTGGCCTGTTACTCATTCTTATTTTGTGAAAAGTAAAGTATCGATTACTACAATTACCAGATCCTCCCAACCGCAAAATTAACAACACGCTCAAAGACTGACTAGTAGTAATTCACACACACACAAAAAAACCCCATCTATGAGTGAAAAATTCTGCTCGGAATGCAGTAGGTGCCACTTGGCACTAAAAGGGATAGGCAGAATGACACGGCACATTGACAGAATTTCAGCTAAAAATACAAATTTATTAATGTTTATGGCAATGGCCAAAGAGTAGAGAAAAATGAAAGTACTCATAGAAACATCCTGTTGTTTTCCGTTATTGCTTCTAACAACCGGCTGTGGCATTGACTTTTGTTGTTAGGACTGAGCTAATTCAACTGCCAACATAAACTGACAATTGTGACATACTTTTACGGCCATGTATTATGGCCATTCATCGATGCCTGGCAACTTCAACCATGACAACGTGAAATGAGAAACTATCTACAAAAGTGTAAAACAGCCCACGGTTTGTCTTTTCTGAAAACTCACGACTGAAATGAACTCTGAATTGTGGGTCACAAGGGAAGATTCTTTTCAACACATGTCTCAAGCATTCTGATCTCTTTCTACGAGCTCAAATGTATTAATAGTCAAGAAAACACAAACAGACTGGCAAAAACAGGTTACAGAAACTAGGCCAATGTGATTACGGGGTCTGAGAAGAGGGAGCATGGCTTCAAGACTGGTTTTAATAACCACGCTAATATCCACATCAAATATAATTGTATCACACAGTCTCTGTGTTGGTGAGGAACGCTACAGCCATCCTATTAGGCCCCCTAGAGCTCCCTAGCCACAAGTGGAATAAATTATTACTGTAGAACATGATATTTTAGCAGCATGAAATTTTCGCGAATTGGAGCAGACAGCCTTTTTCAAAGAATGAATTTTTCACAAAGTGCCTCTGGCATTCGATGCATATAGTGTAAACAAGAGCCTTTGTGTGCATTTAAATTTTGCGAATCTTGCAAAATTCGCAAAATTACAATGCATGCGAACATTCCTCATTGTACAGTAAGTCCCATACACCCAGTGTCAAGTCGGGGGGGGGGGGGGGGGGACAGCAAAGGAGCATAGAGCCAATACTTTTGTCTATCCCCCTAGCAACAAGATAATGACGATGATGATGATGATGATGATATTGCTACTGATACTACTACTGCATGTACCATGATAATAATAAGTGTAGTATTGATGATAATGATACGGACAATAACAATAAATTACAATCATCACCACCACCACCATCATCATCATCATAATGGCATTCAGGCAATAATAGTGATAATGATTGCTAATATCATTCATAATGACAGAAATAAACTAAGGAGAGAAAAGCAGAATAGGTCAATGAAATGGATGCACTAAAATTGCATCATATGTTTGACTGCTCACAGAAATTTGCTCTTGACACACAAGTTATTGGAAAGACCATTGCCTGTGCTTTTAATAAGAAGACCAAATGCATCTTAGTCACAATTCGAGCATACTTCCAGGGTAGGACTGCCATTAATTCTAAGCCAACATCAATCTCCCTTTCACATTTCAAGATAATCCACGTTCTCACCAGGAAACAAAGAATCAATATTGTATTGTTGTTGTATTGAAACTACATTCCTCTATGTGCCATACATAATTCATAGCTGGCCTCTACGGAGAAAAGGATTTGAATTACCAAAATAAAAATATACGTATTTTCTCTCTCTCTCTTTCCTTCTCTAATGTTTCTCTTTTTTCCTACATAGTAGTCTACAAGGACAAAGATTCATTTGCTTAGCTTTTAAAGGCCCAGTTCACCTTTGGGAGCAGTGATCTAAAAAACCTTCAAGATATTACATTTGATGCATATGTGTAAGTCTGTTGTATCACAAAACATCCTACCATATAAAAGTTTTGCAATAAAGCCTACAATATAAAGAGATATCAGTGTTTTTCTCATTAAACCGTAACTGTAGACGGTATAGTCCTGAAACACATTATTACAACTATTGTGTACATATTGTGTATTTACCAATACGTAACATCGATTATACAAATTCAAATTTTTGCAGTGGTTGTTTCTTTCCCCAACTCACATTTTAGAAATATTTTAAAGGACTAATGCTGGGTTTTTGTTTCTTCTGCAAATGGTAAATTATACGAGCAAGGCAAAGAAGACTGACTGGTCTGTATGAGAAGAAAACTCGCATCCTAGCCTTCACAGAGATGTACATTTATGAACTCCTTGTTGTCACTACTTTGAAAAACATAAAACAAAGTACCACTAATTACATAACAATTGATAAATCTGAGACAAGAAAAGCCTCAAACACGATTATTTGTTACATTTTAGGAGCAATTCCCATTATCAAACAAGAAAGCTACAAGAGAGACACAGAATTAGAGTTGTAAAAACAAAAAGAAAAGGCTCGAGGGTCTTGTCACAGGAAATGAAATATGACTTGCAATCCTCACTCCAAAACTCTCCATTATCTGAATTGTAGACAAAGTGAAATCTTCTGTCACAATACACCAGGCAAAGTAGCATATCTCGCAGAGTTTGCTAATCCTGATAATGCACCACGCCAGCATGATCTGACTAAATACCCTCGTCAATTTCCCAGAAAAGTCATCCGTCATTACTGCCCGGCTCCACTGCTGGTTTTTCTGCATTTATTTCTCATGCCATATCATAGCATGCTCAGTTTAGTTTGCCCTGTTTCCGTATCACAATAGGTTTACAAAAAAAAAAAATGAAAGCAAAAACAACAAAGGCACATTATTAAAGGCTGTCATTACAATCAGCAAACTGTTTGTCTGAAATGTCAAGAGCTTCTTGAGATGGTACAGTGTATAGTCCCATTCATACACACCTGAAATCAATGGTGCCTGAAAATGGAGTTTTGCAGCACGATGCAAAAACATCAATTATTTATTCTTGTGTGTGGACACACACACACAACAAAAAAAAATTGTTAACTCTCCCAGTATGCACTGAGATGCAAAAATCAGTCTAGCTTTTTTTTTTTTGTAAACTTTTGCTATAATTTGCCTGTGTAGCCTGTGTGAATGGCACGCAAAGACACTATAAATTTTTAAATCCCATAATGCAACTGATCACGCAAGGTCCACACATACAATTGCCCTGCTCCTACAGTGTAGTCACGTATTAAAAAAAAAAAAAAAATGAATATTACATGTATATTTTATTGGAAAATGTGTGTTTATAAAATATGCTTTACTCTTCTTTTATATGTTTCTCATCAACAAAAAGAGATAAATTTGTGCCTGTCCCCATGCTCAATGAATTCATTAACCCATCTCCTGTAAGCTTCTTATTTCCCTACAGACTTCACAAAGGTTCTGCTTGGTTTCAGTAGGTCTACTTTACAAATTGCATTGTGCACGTGACTATCCATATCACTGTCTTACAATGCACTCCTGTCACATCGATTCACCAAGTAGGCTACATTCACAAAACGAGAAACAAATCCCACATGTTCTTATTTAAAACAGCTACATCTACATTTTAGTGATCTAATTTGCACCTATCAATCTTATAATCATCTCCCCATAGAAACTACAGCTATCACATTCTAGAAGCAAGCTATAAATTTGTAAATCACATGAATGCCATCTGAGTGAAACATAAATAACTTTGCATCAAGAGTCAATAATTCCTCTAAACTAGATGGAGTATCATAAAAAAATATATATACTTAAAGTAAATTAAAAGCAGTTTGCAAGCCTACCATACCAGATTCTTAAAGACTATTTCTGCATAGAATTCTTTTCCCTTTTTGTCAGTTGAACAATCCACTGGTGACGTCTTGGTCTGGAAAATGAAATGAAGCGATATCTACCACTGACAACCACAGATGTTGAATTTGCGCCAACTGCGTTGCCCCCCTGCCATCCCTCAGCACCCATCCCCGTCCCTGCCAGTGTCAATGTTGATTAAGGACTCCAGCGGGTAAGTGAGGGATAATGTCAGGCTTAGAGCGGCCGCTGCTCATCATTCATCGATGCGGAGACGGGGATGGAAGAGACAATTCTGCCCGGAGGATGACATTTTCTTCTTCTTCTTCTCTGTTCTCTTTTTTCTCCCTCCCCCCCCCCCCCCCCCCTTCCCCGGTCTTTCCGTCGTCGCTGTGTGTGCGCATGGTCGGGTCGTCCCGCCCATGTTGGCTCGAGCCGGTTCTGGTAGCCCTCCTCGATCCATCACAGCCAGTCTGATGTTCACAAGCATTGTCACCTCACCTCATCCCGTCTGCTCAATTTGCATCTCGCACAAGGGAAAGGACATGCCAGGGAACGCATCTCCATCGTCGCTATGGAAATGAGGGAAGAGGCTGAAGAGATGTGGGGTTTTTTCTCCAGATATTGGGGTCGATTTGTCACAATGTCCAGAGGACATATCAAGCATTCCCCCCCCCCCCCCTTTTTTTTTAAAGACATCAAGTGACTGTGCATGGTTCTAAAATGTCAGGGGAAGATGCTGATTTCGTATCAAGGAAGAAGGACTGAAACTTCAAAGATCACATCACTTGGCACAAACTTTCCTCAATGCACTTGGCAAGGAGTTTTTTTAAATGTGTTAACATCTATGCATTCTGTGGATAAATATAATGGAAAGTTACAAAGCAAACTTCTGACTCCCACTGGTTAGAGACCACAGCTAACTGATTGGAAATTCCTATTTTGTGTAAATCCCATTTGGTTTCTTTTCTGTTTGGTTAAATGGATACACAAAAATTAAGTCCAGATACAGATCAGAATGTAGCATAAAAGTCAAGGGGGTGAGGGTGTAAAGGGGTTGTGACAAGGATTATGATCTTAGATTTAAAACTGTTTGGGTTTCAATGGTGTGTTCCATGAAGTTTCATCTGACAATACAGATACTGTCAGCACAGACCAGGTGAGGTTAGATCAAGTGGTAATAAACCAACTTGATGATCTTCATAGCTGGGTCCTGCATGACAGCAAGGTAATATTAGGAAGAAGAGTGTTCAAATCTTTCAGAGGGAAACTTCAAGATCCTTGCGTGACCCGAGCGACTCTGTGGGGAATTCTGTACGTTTACTTCTTCTTCTTCTTCTTCTGATTAAGTCTGCCTCCTTCAATAGACTGAAGATTCTTGCAGACTGGTGCTATTTACATTATAATACAATTTATTTACAGATATTTACAAGCACATAGAAAAGTTGACGAAAAAAACTAGCCACTGTGATCAACCGTTAGACGGTTTCGAAATGATCCCACAGATGGCGCTGAAACAATTTCCGACGACAGGGAATTCCAGTTCCTTACAGTTCTTGGGAAGAACGAATGGCGATGCGATTCAGTTCTCGAATATGGTACCTGATAGGAGTGTGGTTGCGAGGCTCTCGTTAACTGAGTAGCCTGTTTGATAATATAGTCCTGTGCTGAAAGAGGAGTGAGATTATTGTGTATTTTGTACATCATAATTAGCCTGTCATTTTCTCTGCGCTGTTCCAGAGTGGTCCAATTAAGTTCTTGTAGCATTTTGGTGACACTCAAGGTGTTATGGTAGCGATTTAAAGTGAATCGCGCAGCTCTTCTCTGGACCATTTCCACTTGGTGGATTAGGTACTTCAAATGCACTACATACATGTATTAAACACCTTGTCAAGCAATTTGATAAGGGGTGTAATTTGTGACTGAGAATGAACCTGGCCACATGAAAAATGTGTATTCTCTTTTCAAATATCAATGGTAGTGATTTCTCACATAGGAGATGAAATACATTGCTCTTGTGTTGCAGGGGGTAGTGCTTTGGCATGTTGCTCCTTTCACAAATACCAGTCAACTTGCATAATGTTTGAATATCATATAAAACCAAAATTACATGGTGTATACCTCAAGAGACTTGATCACTGTATAGTCTCCAAGTACATTACGAAGTGTAGCGTCGCACGGCTGCGACAGTCTGATCGATGGTAATCAGGCGGATTTTGCAACGCTTTGGGGGCCCATTCGCACCTCCCAAAGCACGGAATGAAAGCATGTTTCTGCAGGCTTCTCATCGAGTGAAGTTCTCGACAATCATATGCCTCGGGTTGGCATTATGACTAAGAAGACTGCTCCCCTGCATTTGCTCTGCGGGCTTCCTGGCGACCCCAATGTTTTGCTTGGGCCAAGAATAGGAAGCTCTTACGCGTCGCTGTCTGCGTAAACATCATCAACGCCTTGTGACAGGGACGGCTCTCGGGGCGTGAGTCAGTCGCTCACGATGTTCGTCACACCGTCACCTGCTGGCAGTGCGCCCCCGCCATCAGCAGGAAGCTGCAGACAGGGAATTTTCAAACCCATACAGGTTGCCTGCTCCTACACTAGCCTGGGGCTGGTAAAACAGACCTTTGGGCTGGTTTAATCTTTGTCTTGCTGGTCCTTCTTGTCTAAGAACATTTTAGCCTTGCTGGGAAGGGTTTCTATTATAATCCACCCCAGGAAAAAACATAAGATTTTAAACATTTTTTGCTTAATTTCCATCTTCAACTTGCATGAAGTATGCAATCATATATGACGGTGTTGTGAGGCTGAAAGGTTTGTTGGTTTAGATGCTGAGCCCTTAGAAATAAATTTATGGGATCAAATACCCACATGGTTATAATGGAGCTCAAGCTAATTAAATCCGAAGTCACAAGGATTCTAATATTACAATAAAATGAAAAGATTGCACATAGCTACGCTATGCTAGTGTAACTTCCCAAAATAATTATTATTCAAGTGATAAGCAGCCCAGGGTACAATCAAAAATAAAAAGATGATGTTGAATATTAGTCACTGCTGCATATAAATCTATTGTGAGATATTTCTTTACTGGTAATATTCAACTTATTTCAAGTAAACTGTATGATATGTGAGGGAGTACTGCACATCTGTTTTTGTACTTTGTACATATCACATGGACAAATGGTGATCATGCTGGCATATATAAACACCAGTTGATATCCTCCTTTGTTTGAGCAATGAGCACTATTCACTCCTTAGAACAGTTGTCACGACCTAGACTGAATAACAGCTTTTCATACTTCTCAGTCCACGGCAAGCAATTTGAAACTGATTCCTTATCATTTTACAAATATAAGAGCTATGTAACTATGTCTGTTTCCGGATAACAACAACAACAACAGTAAAGGAAATCTACTATTGTCAACACGTATCTGATTCCCAAGTTCTTTCATATTTTCCAGAGATAACAAGCTGCCATGAATACACAGTCAGTTATATGTCCCTTGCCTAGAATCAAAGCTGCCGAATGTTGTTTGTGATCTCCACATTTGCAGTTATCAAATCTCTGCGGAAATATTAGAGCAAATGTCAACAAGCCGACAGGCTCATCAACAGATGCTAAAAATGTTTTTTTTTTTTTTTCTGAAAATGTGCCACGTGTAAACAATCCTACACAGTCATCCGAGTACCTTCAATCAAGTAGTCAACAGGAGAAGTCACAGTTGTATTAAACATAATGAGCATCCAAAGATTTCAACAATACAGTCTACCCAAACTTATCTGCTACTCTAACTACGAAATCTTCAAAATGGACAATTTATGCACTGAAATAATGCTGAGTGTAAACAATTCCAATGGTTATCTAAAGATTAATCTCAAATGAAGTCTCCCTGTGTGACACATTGATTAGTCCAGTCTGAACATGCCTAGCTGGCAAAGGAATGTGCGATCATCTAGATATGTAACCCAATCATAGCCTGCTGACCAACATGCACCTCTGACCAATGACCACCTCTGACCAATGACCACAGAATAACTTCCTGCATTGTCTGACACAATTATTCTTTTAGATGTATTTCAGTTGCACAAAGCTCATTTAAACCAATTGTTCTTTTTTATTTTCTTTCACTGGTAATTAAATTACCTGTACCCATAGCAAAGCTATGATCTGAATCAATATTGAACAATTTTCTCTCTTAGGTCTGTCAAGCCAATTATTTATAGAGTGTTTACATTGTAATGATGATTAATCATAGACATGATAGCTCTGACTGGAAGAGCATCTAGGGGGATGGGAAAAAAAGAGGAAGTTATGTGTGAACACATTGCTTCCTACTTCCATAACTTTAGTTTACAGGCAGCCAAAACACACATATATAACAGACATAGACACAAACATACGGTTGTATACATGCAGTGTCTTAAATTATGCATTGGAGGCCAAGTTTACACTGAATGTCAAGTTGAGGCCTACTTGTGTGCTGGAGTATTTAAATGGCACCTCTGCGAGCTTTGGACAGATAGATTTCTTGCAAAGATATATGTACACACGTATCTTGTTTCAGCATACTTAATCACTAATACCTAAATTAGCAGATGAATGGGATTCTGGAGCAGTTAGACAAGTATCTAGAAAGCTACAAATATTCAAATGTCTCATGTCAAGTTAGATATTGATATCTACATTTATTTTTTGTCCCATTTACTTACTAAATATTCACCTTTTTTCCCTCTGCTTAAAGTTGGCAAGGTTAGAAGTCTGACCTAATTTGCTTGTACCCAAACCATGTCACATTATCAGACCTATCTCATGTACAGCGGCTGCAAAATTGACTTTCAGAAGAAAAAAAAAAGAGCACTGTCCATAATACTTTGGGCAAATAACTCACACAGAAAACTGGGTTCTAAATTTTTGTCATGCTGCAGAATATAATTCAATGACTGGCAAAAAATAAACAGGCAATGCACATTTGCCATTGTTAACAAACATCATGTATGACAAACTCAAAAGATTTTAGAGATATTACACCTTACAGTAGCACACTTTAAATTAAACGTAATCATTTCTATAACCTTAAATGTAATAAGTTCATATTTACTTGCACACTTAACCATTAGTCAACTACTAAATTCTAAGTTGAAAGTAGGGAGCCCTACATTCCAGAGCAATCCAAAACATATTTCTCCCACCTGCCCAAACAAGCAAATTAAAATCTTATATCTTCATGAAATCTGTATTGTTCTGTTCATCTGATTCTACTCTGTTATAAAAAAAAAAGCAAAATTATAAAATGGTACAGAATTGCTTTAATCTCTTAAGTCTCCAGTTAAATAAGAAAGAGAACAAATCACCACTTTGGCACCAGCTAAAAAACAGTCACTGGGTACAACTGTGCAAACAGTAGTGGCCTACAATTTCCTCAAAAGACCACGGAAGAACTAAACACTAAAACAAACATACAAACAAACAAACACAGAAAGAAACAAAACAAAACAAAACTTGGAGAATATGGAAATGATAATGTGTTTTTCAGAAGCGCATTTCACAAGACATCAGAAATGCTGTACTTTTAAGATTTTAGAATTGTCAATTATCTGGTGGGCACGTCTCTTGGGAAATGCAAATTCGTATAGAGCCAATAATAACATGATGACTCTAAATCTATCGCCATTTTATCCTCTTCTGTGTGTCCGCCCTGAATTCTTGCGATAATTTCGGTCGAATTACGGCACAGCTTCGGTTTCGTACATTTATAGAGCTGTTACAGTCAAGGTTACAGGAGGAAATTGTGTGAGCGTTAACACGAAACATAGATTCATCAACGCCCCAGAGTGCATTAGGCTTATTGGATGCCAGAGTGATCGTAGAAAACCAACAAACAACAGCAACAACACCACCTCATCTGCAGATTCCAAATTAAGCCCCCTAACAAATTTGGCAGCTTACACCTGCTGTCGAAAGAGAAAATTTTGAAAAGCGGTTCAGCCTGAATCAGGATATCGAGTTAAGGCGCGGGACACAACAAAATCAGAACAGCAAAGGCAGCATGGACCCATGGGGGGCTTATGAGCCATGTTGGCCTGTCAGCTGTCTGTCAGTTATTCTGTATGTTACCCGTGTGCAGTGAAAATCTCATGATACAGTTTATTCTGTTCCTCCATTTTCAGTAGTTTGCTGCCTTTCTTGAAGGCACCCTTGGAATAATCTAAACTGTAATTATACCCTGGTTATCAAATGAGAAAGGAGTTGTAGATTGTGGTGATTCAGGACAGTGGTAAGTGTCTGTACATGTACAGTATGTGTACAATGGTATGAATGATAAAAAGATCATAAATAATGTTAACATGGATATTTTTGTGCAACTAATTTTTCACGCTCAGTGGGGTAAGAAGAGTTTCATGTGTTTTTAAATCCATGGAATCAAGACATCAACTAGAGGAACATATGGCAAGCAAAAATAGTCGTGTGCTTTTAGTTTTGCGTTAGTTTCCAAAAATGCGTGAAATGTGTGAAAATTTCAACAATGCGAAAATTTCCACTTTAAACAGCACTGTGTATTGTGATAGAAGCCTTGAGACACTCTTGATAATACTTACCCTCCACCACTTTCAAACCCCCACCCCCTTCCCCATCATACACACTAATGTGATGTTTGACAAAATTAAGAATTAATATCTTGTGGTGGTTGCAACAACTCAACTTTCACTATACTCCGAGATGCCTAATAAAGGTCCAGGAGCAAATCTTGCTGCTATAGTGACTAAGCTGGCTGGCTGGATGCATGCAGAGAGACTACATTTCAAAGACAACTAATCATCTGGTATTAGATGCTTGTACTTTGTGTATTTCTTGCACCAAAACACACAGGCATTTATTTACCTTGATCATTACAGTGAATGCTCACTACATATATTCCTGGACCAAGACGCTATACAGAGGACTACAGACGCTCTACACAATATGCAGCAAAAAGGCAACCTTCTGAAACTCCCCTAGTAACCTTTTCTTTCTGTCTTTCTTTATGGGGGGGGGGGGGTGGGTGGGATGAGGAGACGACTTCTTTAAAATTTCCTATGCACATAATCCATGACAAAAAGGCACTTCATGCTGGAAAGTTTCAACACATCGCCTTGGTGAGTTTTTCAGAATATTTATGCCTTCTAATTTTCACAAGCATGTTGACATACATGATAACAGTCACATTAATCAGGATAACTTGGGTAATAATAATCATATAATAATATTGTTTATAAAAGATGATGATGATGATGATGATGATGACAATAATAATAATAATAATAATAATAATAATAATAATAATAATAATAATAATAATAATAATAATAATAACAATAATAATAATAATAATAATGATAACAATAATAATAATAATAATAGTAATAATAAATAATAATAAAACAACAAAAACAATAAATACTACCTTTATTTGGCATCAAACTTATTTCTCAGGATGTTCACAATTTTTTTTTTTTTGTATTCGCTATACTGTATGTGCATATTCAAGACAAAAATTCCTTATAAATCATATTAAATCATATGAGATGCATGCGAGAATGCAAGGGTGGCGTATCCATGGATACTCACATGATGAGGAACTGGTTGGAGTGCTCCAGGAGGAGCGAGATGCAGGCATCCTTGATGTCGATGACCCCGAGGGGCTGGCCGCTGTCATTCTGGGACTTGAAGAAGAGAAGGTAACAGGTGGATCGGTCCAGCACAAACCACGAACGCCTCTTTTTCCATCTCCCAAGGGCTAGAGGATTATAAAAATTGGAAGAGAACAGATATGCTCATTCAAATTTCTCACTATACAATTTAGGCCTATTCTCATTGGGAAATATTGCACTATTTCACAAAGCAGTGAAAAACAAAGTAAAAAAAATAAAGAATTGATAAAAAAATCTCACAATAATGGTATTAAATCAGTAAAATAATAATAATAATAATAATAATAATAATAATAATAATAATAATAATAATAATAATAATAATAATAATAATAATAATAATAATAATAATAATAATAATAATAATAACAATAATAATAAATCACATGTTTTGGCTAGCTGCATGGATTGCACATGGTTGTTGTATATTCATAATTATTATGTCATAATTTTTTGCAATGAGCATTCACACTGCAAATCATCACAGCAAACTTCATGTGACACTAGACATATTGCTCTCCAGTATGCAATGTTTAATGTTTTACAATAAACGAAAAGTTGTGATATTCTATTTATATTCTATTATAGTATGGATGGCTCTCACGCATAAGAATGAAAATGAGATTTTGTATCTTGGTCAGTAAACTGGCCATGTCAGAAGCAGGACATCTCCTTGGACATCACAGCAACATGGTGGAATTAAAGGTCAAAGGTCAGGGAGATGGTTGAAGTATTTTTTCCCGAAATGTGAAGCTTATCTTAAAAATGAATAGCTAAATATAATAATGGAAGGGCTTAAAATGGGTCTTCATTGTAAGCTCCCTGATTTATTGATTATTTCCACTTTCAAACTTTGAAATCAATCAAGACATAATATTTACTAATTTATGATGATATCTAGATGGTAGTAATATTGTTGAAATAAACAATGATAACAATGAAGATAATGAAAATCATGCAACAACAATAATGATAATATTGATAATAATTATAATAATAATAATAATAATAATAATAATAATAATAATAATAATAATAATAATAATAATAATAATAATAATAATAATAATAATAATAATAATGAAAGTACTGGTTACCATTATCTTTATTCTTATAATTATAACAAAATCATCATTAACAACATCATCATGATAATGTAGAGGCCTACATAACCTATCAACCAAGAGCCTCAGTATACCATGTATGCTTGTAATATGTATCATACTCATGCTACCATACATCCGGCCAAATTTATTAATCCTACTCACACTGTGACAAAGGCCTTTTTTTTAGGGCAATTACAGTTACGTTGCACCATAGAAACTAGCATTAATGGGGGCATGTGATTTATGAATATGGACCTAATCACTTCTTTGGATCACACATTAATCATAAATACATTTTCTATGTGTGCATGTGATTGTGTGCATGCGTATTTAAATGATATGCCTTGTAAAAATGTAATCCCTTGCATCAAAAGGCATGTTAGAAAGTCTGTGAATGTGCTTTAGATATCAGCTTCAGTCAGGTTTCCGCACAAGTTTTGCAAACTACTAATTTGTTTGTGCTAAAATGGGCCAAGACAATAATAAACATATCAGTGCATGAATATGCTTCCACACAAATTCACTTCCTTTGCAAAAAGTGTCCAATGAAAATAGGCCTTTAACCAATTACTAATTGGCAATTGACAATTTCAAACAAAATCTTACAACTTTATATTTGTACAAAATAGCATGTGTTTCTTCAGCTTGAATTTGTTTGTAATTATGTCAGATGTATTTGCAACATTGACCTCTTATGTATATGTAACATTGTGGGTTTTTGTCAAAACAAAGAGAAAGAAAGATTTCTAAGAATCAAAAATTAAAACAAAAAGTAACATAAAAATACATTTTCTGGAAAATGAGTCACCCTGCGTCATTCAGGAAGTCCAATCCTTCCGGTCACATTCTCCACTTTTACTTGCCAAATTTGGGCATAATGTCCACTCTCTGCCCTCCTTGGGTCAAGCTATGACCTCATAGCCAGACATAGCCCTCCACCCAAACAAAGTGGCAGTAAAAGTGACGTAGAACTGTGCGTTGGTGGATTGGAATTTAAAGTTAAAATATATCTTTGGGAAGGGTCCTAAACCCAATAATAGCGACGTTTTCCTCTCCTCACTTCATATTGGAATCTTTGACAACGAAGAAGCAGCAAGATATTGTGAAGCAGAGCGAGTGATCGGGAGTCAGCTATCTTTGTCTCCGGCAGGGGTAAGTTATCTTCTTTGTCAAGCTTAAACTGTGAAGTCTAGTTCGAGTCTAGTATGTTGTCCAGATAGTGTTAGGATTATCTATGAGCTGCTACTTGCGCTATAGATCAGTGATAACATTGTTGCTATTTCAAATAGAGTTGAAATAGGGATCCTCTGTTATGTTGAACAGAGTGATGCGAATGTGCATGGGCACATCATGAGATTTCATTGTCGTTCACATATATCTGACTTCTGAAATGTATGGCTCAAACCTGCCTCAGACTCAGATTGGTTGATACGACATTGTTTATCGGTTATCGAGCTCCTACATTATGTGAGTGGACGTTGAGTTAAGTTGAGTTGACAAATAGGAAGAACTTGTTGGAAAAGCTGGTTAAAAGATGGACTTGACAATTTGAAGATGTATGTTCATTGCTGCTTTCACAACATCTTGATTGGTGACATTGTGTGTGTGACGACATTGTGGAGTAAACACTTGTGAGTGTAATATTCTAGTCATATCGGTGTATGCACTAGGAGAACCCCCCCCCCCTCTCTCTCTCTCTCCTTCTTCTCCTTCTTCTTTATTCTTCCTCTAATTCCTTTCCCTATTTCCATATCTTGCCTATTGAAGATGATAGGAGTGTTTAACGGTATAAGGCCCGGTATTGAATGTATACTGGTGGTTCTTTGAGAGAACATAGAATCTTGCTTTATTATGTTGAGTTGTATAAGAGAATATTGAGATATCAATATCTATACTTTGAAGTTTGATTCATGTTGATTCTTTGATGTCTGTTAATTACATTTTTGCTAATCATTCTGCTTTAGATGCATTATTCTGATATATGTGACTACTTGCCCAGTTAGTGAGACATCTATGAATTCGAGAGCAGCGTAGAACAATTCATTCGAGCAAGAAACACTGTGACGTCAAGATTCTAGAAAACAGAGCAAATTCACTTTAACCTAGTGAGCGGACTTCAGACAGAAGGTCATTCAATCCTCTCTGGTCAGTGAGAGAGCATTCTTGACACATTTACGACCGAGGAGCTTTCACATGGAAACACCTGTTATAGAACAGTAGAGCTATAGTTAAGCCAATATAAACGCTTTCACATCGGAGTCTGTATCAGAACTTCTGACATAAAGTTAACTCTGTATAGAGAAACCTAGTGCGAATTAGATATTTGCTACTATATGTACTTATAATGGAATTGCTATAATTACGTAGTTGAAACGATTACTCAATGAGCATAGCGTGAACTATCAGAATTAACCTAACCATTCACTGTGAAATGTCAATAATCAATGACTATGTGCCAATTACAAGTTGCAGAAACTATGCTAATGAATGTCGATACAGAGTGTATAACGATGCAATGACGCAACAAAGCATAACGAATAAGAGTGAACACAACTGAATTATAAGACTGTGTATGCTATGTTAATGAACCTCATTCATTCATGTATTCATTGACAACACAATGTACTCATTATCCCTTGTACATAATGTTTACATTTTTCAGGGTTTGGGTTCAGTTGATGATCAGAACCTGCGAATAATAAAGAACACCCGTAACCAACATAGCGAGTCCCGGCTCCATTTGTTGTCGTTACATATATAATATGTATGTAAAAATGATTAATGCAGGGCAATATACTGTACTTCGTAAATTGTGTAACTTTTGTTGCCACATTTTGTATGATACACTATAATTTGTTTGTAATGTAAAATGCAATGAAATTAATTTCAAGTCTGAACTGCACTATAGAAGAATTCACTATTATCATAATCATTTTCATTATCATTATTATTAGTGTTAAAAACAACGAGAAGAATGATTTGCAATGGATGCTTCGGAAGATTTCAAGGGGATCAAAAGTCCTGCAACATAATGAAAGCGTCAATACAGTTTATGTGAACTGCACAAAATCCACTGTTCTTCAAACTCATACCAGACATTAAAGGACAAGTTCACCTTCATAAACATACACATGTTGTAAGGATTGAGGGAATGCAGCAATATTAGTAGAACACATCAGTGAAAGTTTGAGGAAAATTGGACAATCGATGCAAAAGTTATAAATTTTTTTAATTTTTGTGTTGGAACCGCTGGATGAGGAGACTACTAAGGCTCGTGATATCATATGAGTACAACAGTATTATTTAAGAAAATGTAAAGAAAATTCAGCATATTTTCACTTTTTTTGCATAATGAAAGGGCACTTGACTTGACTCTTTCTAAAGGCAATGGGAATAATATTACCCATAACATTATGTCAGTAAAGAGTCAAGGGAATGTGTACTTTTTTCAAAAGATGAAATTTTGTGAAATTCTCTTTATATTTTCCTTATATTGTTGCACGCATGTGACATCATACACTGCAGTAGTGTTCTCATCCAGCGGTGACTGCACAAAAACTTTAAAAATTCGTAACTTTTGAACGGATTGTCCAATTTTCCTCAAACTTTCAATGATGTTCAAATTCATGAAATTCTTCCGTCGAGATGTTTTCATTGCAACTGATTGACAAATTGCCCTACATCGACGTAAATAAGCACTGAATTGATCAGTGTTTTAGTAGTAGCCATGATAAAAAAAATCATGGGCGTACATACTCGAGCAGGATTCGAACCTACGACCTCCTGATCACCGGACAGGCGTCATCTCCACTAGACCACCGAGCTTTCGCCCGACAGCAAGTGTTGGTTCTAATCCTTATAGCATGCAGCGGGTACTGCTTTGTTATTCAAATTCATGAAATTCTTCCGTCGAGATGTTTTCATTGCAACTGATTGACAAATTGCCCTACATCGACGTAAATAAGCACTGAATTGATCAGTGTTTTAGTAGTAGCCATGATAAAAAAAAAATCATGGGCGTACATACTCGAGCAGGATTCGAACCTACGACCTCCTGATCACCGGACAGGCGTCATCTCCACTAGACCACCGAGCTTTCGCCCGACAGCAAGTGTTGGTTCTAATCCTTATAGCATGCAGCGGGTACTGCTTTGTTATTCAAATTCATGAAATTCTTCCGTCGAGATGTTTTCATTGCAACTGATTGACAAATTGCCCTACATCGACGTAAATAAGCACTGAATTGATCAGTGTTTTAGTAGTAGCCATGATAAAAAAAATCATGGGCGTACATACTCGAGCAGGATTCGAACCTACGACCTCCTGATCACCGGACAGGCGTCATCTCCACTAGACCACCGAGCTTTCGCCCGACAGCAAGTGTTGGTTCTAATCCTTATAGCATGCAGCGGGTACTGCTTTGTTATTCAAATTCATGAAATTCTTCCGTCGAGATGTTTTCATTGCAACTGATTGACAAATTGCCCTACATCGACGTAAATAAGCACTGAATTGATCAGTGTTTTAGTAGTAGCCATGATAAAAAAAATCATGGGCGTACATACTCGAGCAGGATTCGAACCTACGACCTCCTGATCACCGGACAGGCGTCATCTCCACTAGACCACCGAGCTTTCGCCCGACAGCAAGTGTTGGTTCTAATCCTTATAGCATGCAGCGGGTACTGCTTTGTTATTCAAATTCATGAAATTCTTCCGTCGAGATGTTTTCATTGCAACTGATTGACAAATTGCCCTACATCGACGTAAATAAGCACTGAATTGATCAGTGTTTTAGTAGTAGCCATGATAAAAAAAATCATGGGCGTACATACTCGAGCAGGATTCGAACCTACGACCTCCTGATCACCGGACAGGCGTCATCTCCACTAGACCACCGAGCTTTCGCCCGACAGCAAGTGTTGGTTCTAATCCTTATAGCATGCAGCGGGTACTGCTTTGTTATTCAAATTCATGAAATTCTTCCGTCGAGATGTTTTCATTGCAACTGATTGACAAATTGCCCTACATCGACGTAAATAAGCACTGAATTGATCAGTGTTTTAGTAGTAGCCATGATAAAAAAAATCATGGGCGTACATACTCGAGCAGGATTCGAACCTACGACCTCCTGATCACCGGACAGGCGTCATCTCCACTAGACCACCGAGCTTTCGCCCTACAGCAAGTGTTGGTTCTAATCCTTATAGCATGCAGCGGGTACTGCTTTGTTATTCAAATTCATGAAATTCTTCCGTCGAGATGTTTTCATTGCAACTGATTGACAAATTGCCCTACATCGACGTAAATAAGCACTGAATTGATCAGTGTTTTAGTAGTAGCCATGATAAAAAAAAATCATGGGCGTACATACTCGAGCAGGATTCGAACCTACGACCTCCTGATCACCGGACAGGCGTCATCTCCACTAGACCACCGAGCTTTCGCCCAACAGCAAGTGTTGGTTCTAATCCTTATAGCATGCAGCGGGTACTGCTTTGTTATTCAAATTCATGAAATTCTTCCGTCGAGATGTTTTCATTGCAACTGATTGACAAATTGCCCTACATCGACGTAAATAAGCACTGAATTGATCAGTGTTTTAGTAGTAGCCATGATAAAAAAAATCATGGGCGTACATACTCGAGCAGGATTCGAACCTACGACCTCCTGATCACCGGACAGGCGTCATCTCCACTAGACCACCGAGCTTTCGCCCGACAGCAAGTGTTGGTTCTAATCCTTATAGCATGCAGCGGGTACATGAATTTGAATAACAAAGCAGTACCCGCTGCATGCTATAAGGATTAGAACCAACACTTGCTGTCGGGCGAAAGCTCGGTGGTCTAGTGGAGATGACGCCTGTCCGGTGATCAGGAGGTCGTAGGTTCGAATCCTGCTCGAGTATGTACGCCCATGATTTTTTTTATCATGGCTACTACTAAAACACTGATCAATTCAGTGCTTATTTACGTCGATGTAGGGCAATTTGTCAATCAGTTGCAATGAAAACATCTCGACGGAAGAATTTCATGAATTTGAATAACAAAGCAGTACCCGCTGCATGCTATAAGGATTAGAACCAACACTTGCTGTCGGGCGAAAGCTCGGTGGTCTAGTGGAGATGACGCCTGTCCGGTGATCAGGAGGTCGTAGGTTCGAATCCTGCTCGAGTATGTACGCCCATGATTTTTTTTTATCATGGCTACTACTTTCAATGATGTGTTCTACTAATATTGCTACATTCTCTCAATCCTTATGTTTATGAAGGTGAACTTGTCCTTTAAAGTGATGTCATGTCACCACAATAACCCAGAGAATTTGTGGTAGTCTGGCAAAATGTGGTGAGTGTACAATCATTGGGTGATGAACCAGTATAATCGTGAGAACCAGAAGGTCATAGATCCAAAATCACTGGGATAATGTTAAAGGTCATAATTATGTCTGCCAGACTTTATCGTTGATATTGCAATCTTTTCAGATTTTATTTTTCTGTTCTTATTTTCTTTTGTACAGTGTGTACAAAATTACTGGCATAATTTTATCGAGTTTATGATCATATGAGCCAGTTGCCCATGCTCAATTCATTTCATGTTTTGCAGAAATTTATGGTTTTAATTTGTGATTGTAGCATGTATTGTCAACTTTGTTATGTACAATTCATATATTCTGATGGCTCTCCACTTTGTTAAAAAAAAAAAAAAAGGGAAAAATGCCATAACATCCTGTCCTCGCACCTGTGGAATAGCTTGTGGAAACCTGCTTTTAGTGCATTCAGGGAGGTTTCATTCTTCTCGCTTGTTTTGGTGCATGAAAACTCACTGATCTGTAGTTCCTGATTTCAGCATGTTTGCACTCTCAGACTATGAGGTCGTCCCAGTGCCTGACACCATACACATAACACGCAAGACAGGTTTTCTGTCTGGAGTGTGGTGTACCAGGCTTTCTGCACTACTGCATTTTTACAACCACAAAAGAAAACTACAATGTAACAGAAAGAGATTTTTCCCCCCTTTATAATAGGCATTAAGGTCATTCATTTCCCTCCTTTCTGAAAGAGGTGAGTCAAACATTCTGTCATTATGCTAGAAAAGTGAAAATATGTTGAAATTTCTTTATATTTTCCTTTATATGTCATTGTCCATGCGCAATGCCACAAAATGTTGTAGTCTTGCCATACAGCGATGGGGGGTGCCACATTTTGTAAGGATTCATAACTCTTCAATGGAATGTCCGATTTTCCTTAAACTTCAGTGACGTATTCTACTGATATTGCTGCATTCTCTCAACACAATATATACTTTTTAGGACGAGTCCCGAATATATACTCAGGCAGGTGTCTATTGCAAATATGTGTTGTAGCAAATCAGTCCGTCCTCAAAGGGTTAAGTTTCATTAGGCGTGTCTTCATCAGCCCGAAGTTTCAAGATAGCGCGCTATCTTGCGGTTACCAAACTAGTCCGATGTCAAAATAGCGCGCTATCTGTGTAGTGAAGACGCAGATAGCGCGCTATTTGATCGGGAAAATTTCCCCCAAAATCTTGGTCTAGTTCGTCAACTAGAGCGCTAATTCGTGAAATAGCGCGCTATCTTGGGTGCGTCTCCATCAGCCCGAAATTTTCTCGATCCCTCCACGCTTCTGGTGATTGTGTATAGTACATTACACGCACGGTGTATTCAAGGATCACATGTGTGTACTATAGGCCTACTGTTGTTGTCATCTTTAAAACCAGGGAGGTTATTTCTCTCACCTCCCTATTAAAACTCAGTGCCGTGGATGCTAGCTTTTTTTTTTTTTTTTTTTTTTTTTGTAAACTTCTTCTTCTGGTCCACTCTATTCATACCTTAGCTGAAGATTCTTGCAGATTGTGTGCATTTTGGTTTTGTTTAAACATTGCAATTCGTTAATTTCATATAAGATGCCTCACTGGACAGAAGAAAGAGTAGCGTTATTAATATCCCTTTGGAGAGAATTTGCTGTACTGCTCACCTCCCTGGTTGTAGAATCGTACATACGGTGATATAGGAGATTTTGAGCGGGAAAATCCACTTTCGAACCGCGAGCCAGGCAGAGTAATATTGCAAAGTGCGCATGCGTCAATTTTCGGACTAATTTCCCGAAGCAGGCTGTTCGAGCTGATGAAGACGCACATTCGCTGTATCGGGCTATTTTCTAAGACCGCAAAATGTCCCGCTAGTTTGAACTTCGGGCTGATGAAGACACGCCTATTCTGCTTTTAATGGCATTGGCCTTTGGTCAAGGATAGGATACAAGTGCCCATTCTTAGCTACTCCCCTGCTGGACACTCATTCTGAAGTGCCCCAGGGATGTGAGGCATGTGGGTCTGCAGCCTGACATGTACTTAAACTTTAGACTATACAAACATACATTTGTATGAGTTTGTGAAATTTCCACTTGTACATGTATGCTTTAATAAATTGTTGTCGCCTTTAAGATCGGCTGCTGTCAAGTTCTGATGGGCTATTTTTCATGCTCGGTGATCACTTACGATCACATTTGTCATCGTGATATCTCATCCGTAAAAGGTGATTGGATAGGTTACCTCGTTTCCTCTTCTATGACAAATCAATTTCGCTCCAGTAGATCCCCATGGATTTGTTTGTTGATTTGTTTTTGATGGTCCGTATTGTCTGAGATTGGACTTTGTTGGATCATATCAAGATAGCAACATTTCTCTCGTTCTGTAGTGTTGATTAACTGTAAGATTATACATGTTTTGTTTTCAGGTGATATCACGAATCATTTTGAAATTGTACATTCGTTATCGTGAGGGATTAGGAACTGGTTATAACATTATTGCACTCTCAAGAATTTGATACATGCAGCGTGTGATTTTGTAGGATGATGAAATGCCCATGGATGCTGAGTGAACTGTTGGACTCATTGACTTGGGAAAGATAATTTCCTACTGACATGTTTTGTGACTTTATAAGTGAACAAGGTCTATTTAAATAGCACAAGGAAATTACTGAACGTGACAATTATTTTTTTTGCATCCGCATAGAATGAAATAGATAAAAGATAATTATACTTCACAAGATGATGATGTCAATGCATTAGAGTGTAAAAATGGGAGAAAAGATGCACACTGTACAAAACTGTATTGTGATAATTTCCTGTGATAGAACCAGAATTTGAACTTTATTCAAAAAGCTTGTCATATTCACATGTCATTTTGACAGATAGGTGAGGATCAAATGAAGTATACTGCTTACCAAATTTAAAAAGAAAAATATATATTTTTGAAAGCAATATTGTGCAGGCAAATTCATGGTTTTAAAGGACAAGTTCACCTTCATTAACATAGGGAACGACTTACAAAAGGAAAGGATAGAAGATTCCACGACATATAGTGTACGCCTTCTGCCACCATTTGCTATGGTCAAAAATTTATAACAAAGAACAGAACTCAGTTTACTTTTTAATATTTCAACCCAGAATATCACTTCTTCTTTTTTTCTTAATTCTCAGTTGTCATTTTGATACTTCTCATATAAATTGAATTTCTCATATTAACCAAACAATCAGAAACAGCTTTTTTGTGTGTGTATTTGTGTATTAATGCTTTTTTTTCTTTGTCTTTAAAAATTCAAATACCAAGGTTCCAGCATTGTTTTGGTAGCATATGAAAATTACTCTGAATAGTACAAGCACCATACACCTCCAATAATCCAGCAGCGTGAAATGTGGAAAGGTTTTGCATGGCCCCATTTCATCAAGATAAAAGAATTAACCCGTTGAGGACGAGTCCCAAGTAATTGTACTCAGGCAGGCGTCTATGAGAAATGTGTGTTGTAGCAGAATCAAACCATCCTCGACAGGTTAACAGCAAAGACATTCCCAGTCAGCCATACATACAACAAAATTAAGTTTATCATGAGATGTACCAGCACACATCTGCAAAATATATCCTATCCAGTGCGAGATACATTTTTTATTCATTTTTTTTTTTTTTTTTGTAGTGGCGCTCTTCGATCATTAATTCAGCACCCACACCAGCATACAAATGTCACGGTGATTTATGGATGCATCGTTTTCTACTGTCGTGCATAATCAAAGCTTGATGGTAATAAGGGGAGCGTGCATGAGCCCGTGCTTTTCAGAGTATCAGAAACTTACTAACGACTTTGTAGGCTCTCTCCTTCTCTCTTATAAACATCACGTCCTGAAATACATTTTGTGTTATATTTTCCAAGGACCTACAGTACGTAAGATTGTTGTTAAGAATATTTAGTGATCTCAAGGTTGCGCGGAGAATAACTTTATTCTCCAGGATGTAAAAGGGATGAGAAAAGTGGATAATCTGATGCAATCTTATTCTCGATAGGGCTTTTTACATTTGTAAATTTTTGCTTAGTCCCGTACCAACGGTGGGGCTAGCCCCACTGTTGGTACGGGACTATCCTTAGCCCACTTTCTGTTTACACTCGTTTTTGCCAAAGTGGGCTAGCCCCACCGATAATCCCGTACTATCTGGCCCTGCAAAATAGCAGGGTTAGCACCGCAATTGCGGTGCCAAGCAAGTGAGTGTAAACAGAACGAAAAAATAATCCGGGGCTAAGCGACGGAGACGAAGTCCGACCCCCACTGACCAATCAGAAACGTGGTAATCAAGCGCTGCCGGTGTGTGCGTGTACGTGTACAGTGCACAGTGCACAGCGTAATCATGAATATTCATGTGGTTTGGAAAGTCCGGGGCTAAGAAATACGAGTGTAAAAAGGTCAGTTTTCTCCTTAGCCCCGGACAAGAGATAGTACAGGACTAATTGGCCAGTGTAAAAAGCTGAAAAAATTGGTACGGGACTAACGATAGTCCTCGGTCAGAGAAAGTCCGGGGTTAAGAAACACAAGTGTAAAAAGGGCTATCCAGTGTAATGGATTTCAGGTATTCTGCCTCAAAACAACTCATGTTCCAAACCAATTTATTGATTCTTTTTTGTCACAACTGCTGCCAGATTTTATTTCAACATTTTACAGGAAGAGATGTCCACTACCAAAGAGGAATGTGCTGCATGTGTAATTTTTACAGTTTTACTGTACATACTCAAATTTATAAAAGGGTTGGTTACATGTACCTCACTACATTTGTCTTCATTGTGAAATGTGGGATAATTGTTAGAAGAGGAGGTGGGGGAGGGAGTAAAAAATGCATTCCCACAATTGCTATAAAATCAATATCTACTTGGATTCAGATTAGTACTTTGTGAATCAAACTGACCAGAACGAACCATTTTAAAAGTTAATTTTCCAAAGCATGCTGTAAAATAGAGTTTTGATATTACAATGAAAAATATTGATGATGTATTAAGACATGCAAAATTATGAACACTCCACTAGCATTTAAAATTCGACTTCATCTCATGTACACTAAATATGAAAATTACGTCGGGGAAAAATGTGTGAAAGAGGAAGGTGTACCTCTACAAAATATATGTAATGATACATTGTACATTGTATGCACCTATCCAACATAATCTCTTCCTCAATCTGAAAGAGTCAAACCTCAATTCATATTGACATTAATGTGTACACTGAACTGACTATGCAAGCAAAATATTCCACACATGCACATTTCAGTTTTAATGGGAGTGAAGAGAGCAATGATATACTCATTATCTGACATGTATGTTCTTGTTCAAGCGTTCCCTGTAATGTCTGTGTAGAGTGGTAATCAAAAGTTGGTATCGCTTCAAATGACATGCAGACAAAAAAAAAAATGATAAAAAAAAATGACTGGACAATTGCTCCTTTAAAGTGAAACCCCTACTTGACTATAGACCTATTCCATCTGCATGTCAATAACATACTGTAGACATCAATACAACATGTCATTTTAATGCATGAATAAGATCTCGTCAATTTGGTGGGACATTTTCCTTCCCTGGGATTTACACGTTGTAAGTTTTGTACGGTATGTAAAAGAATAGCAATGCAAAGGCTTTAAAGGGAACGCAAACCCAAAGAACAATGTGGATTGAGTGAAAGCAGCAACATTAGTAGAACATATCAGTGAAAGTTTGAGGAAAATTGGACAATCAACGCAAAAGATATGAATTTTCCTCCTCCTGAAAATTCCAAAAAAATTCATTTTTCATGAAAATTACAAATTCCATCAACTTGATACTGACATATGCTAAGGGTAGCAATCCCCCTGCTTTCTGAAAGCGGTTAGTCAAGTGCTCTTTCATAATGCTAGGAAAGTGGATTTTTGTTGAATTTTCTTTATATTTTCTTTGTATTGTTGTCCACTCATACGTCATAACCTCTAGTAGTCTCCTCATCCAGCGGTTCCAACACCAAAATTTTAAAAATTCATAACTTTTGCATCGATTGTCCGATTTTCCTCAAACTTTCACTGATGTGTTCTACTAATGTTGCTGCTTTCGCTCAATCCACATTGCTCTTTGGGTTTACATTCCCTCTAAGGCACTGCTCTAGATACGAGACTTTTTTTTTTAAATCATCCCATTCCTTAACTACATTCCACTTTTACATATAAAGCTATGATAATTGATATACAAATATTAAAGATAATATAAAGTTTTGGTATTACCTCAAAAGTTTCCCTGAATTTCCTTGTCTTAGTTTGTGTTTCAGGTTAAAGTACCTTTCATATGACTAGCACCGTGAGACTTACTCGCCCCAAAGTGCTCTCATGTCTTAGTAATCATTCAATAACGGTTTTGTACCAGAGTCGCCGCCGTACAGCGGCGGCGAGGTAGTACATGTATTGTGCGAGATAACTGCGACCAGCAGCGTGCAGCCCCATACGCATACTGTGTAGCTAACTGCGACCAGCAACCCCATGCGCATAGCTAAATGGGGCTTCGCATTGTAGCTTACAGGATCAAGACAGATTTAGTATTGCGGGTAAATATCAACTTAAAATCCAAAAATTTCTTCAATTTGAAGACTTACCACTTAAGTTGAAGTATTGAAAACAGGCTTTGGGCAACGTTTCGTTTTGCCAATAGTCCCTTTCTGTTCGAATTGATGACTGAATGTGACTCGGTCGAGAGGACCTTGGGAGAGCTACACTGAATTGACGGCCAGCGCATGCGCACACAAACACCTTATCCGTTCATGGATTTGAAATTTGTTCGCATGTGATGTGTGCGTATGCGCTGGTCGTAGTAATCAGTGTATGTAGCTCTCCCAAGGTCCTCTCGACAGAGTCACATTCAGTCATCAATTCGAACAGAAAGGGACTATTGGCAGAACCAAACGTTGCCCAAAGCCTGTTTTCAAGACTTCAACTTAATTGGTGAGTCTTCAAATTGAAGAATTTTGTGGATTTTAAGTTGATATTTACGCGCGATACTAAATCTGTCATGATCCTGAATGCTACAATGCGAAGCCCCATTACGCTATGCGTATGGGGCTGCTGGTCGCTATACGTATGGGGCTGCTGGTCGCAGTTAATTGCATGATTACTAAGAAATGAGAGCACTTTGGGGCGAGTAAGTCTCACAGTGTTAGTTATATGATAGATACTTTAACCTGAAACACGGAAATTCAGGGAAACTTTTGAGGTATCAAAACTTTTTATTATCTTTAACATACACATACATATTCATATAGATCTGACCACAGATAAAACTTAATATTGTCTGAAAGTCAATTACTTCTCTGCACTACATATCCCATTAAATCTACAAAGAAAATCATGCATACACATAAAAAAAATTGCTGAGAACAGTCTTTACAATATCCTACTTGGGTAATACAGATAGAGAAATACATTGTAGATAGATACATGTAGATAGATAGATAGATAGATAGATGGATAGATACACAGATAGATAGATAGATAGATAGATAAATAGATAGATAGACAGATAGATAGATAGATAGATAGACAGATAGATAGATAGATAGATAGATGGATAGATACACAGATAGATAGATAGATAGATAGATAGATAGATAGACAGATAGATAGATAGATAGATAGAGGTGGGTGTTATACATTTGCCCCCATCCTGACCCCATGCAGGCCAGGGCTGAGGGAAAATCTTTTCTTGAGGGGAAAATACAACTCCCAAAGGGCTGTCACGTGTTATATTATGATAGAAAAGGCAATATTCAAGTTGTATTATATGGTCTACATAAATGGTCTACATAAATTTAACCCATCATTTCATTCTAGCCCCATCTGCATCTGAATTACATGACCAGACATGATGTCACTGCTTGCAATATGACAATTTTAATTCTTCCTGCACAAGTAATGCTATCGCATGATGACCAGTTACCAACAAGTAATTATGTAGACCATTTTTAAAATAAAACTGTACATACGGATTTATCTGCACTGGCACTTTTTGACATGTACTGTTTTGATGGGTGTTTGTCGGTTTTGTTGTTGTTGTTTGCTTGTTTTTGTTTTTCTTGTTAGAAAGTGCCTAGTCATGCACTATGTATAACCAGCAACTCTTGCACAGGGATTATCATGCTCTAACCAGGAAGAAGTCATTCTGTTTACTGATAATATAATAAATTGTGACTGACATTATGTATTGACTTATTTGAACATACATAATACGTGTACACACTAGGGAACTGTGTTCTTAATTCAGAGTCGAGGCTAAAAGCAGGGAGTAACTTCCCACCTCTCTGCTAAAAGTATCAAAGCAATGTTACAACGTTTATGGATCCACAAATGCATGGCTGGTGCACACTATGTCATTAGGCGTTTTCACATCAGCCTGATGTTTCGAAATAGCGCGCTATTTTCTGACTTGGGAAATTTACCCAATCACGAAATAGTGCGCTATTTGATAATGTGAATACAAATTAGCACGCTAATTGATCAAGAAAATTTCGCGAGTCCAACTCGGGAAATTTCCGAAATAGCAGGATAATTAATGCGAACTAGCGCGCTATTTGATAATGTTCGGGCTGATGTGAATAGGAAATGAAACAGCGTGCTAATTTGCGATCGCGAAAAATATCTAGAGCTTGGATTTTTATTGGGCTGATGTGAAAACGCCTATAGACTATCTGGACTACACACATTCCAAATATGCATAATTAGCACTAATGCACTTTGATTCAACCTTGCCCTTCAGTCACAGTGATATGAAACTGCACCAGGGCTAATTATGCATTAGTTGTGCACATACACGTACAGTACTCAATAAAACATTCATGATCATACACTGTTCATGTATTATTGATAATTCAATAAAGATACTTTTATGTACCATCCAGATATCAGAAAAGAAAGAAAATGAAAAGGGAGTTGATGTAGTAGTGTGATACTAACCTCCACCCGGTCTGTGCTGGAGAAAGCCAGCCTTGGCCGCTGAAGCGGTTGGCATGGTAACCGATGCGGCTGTGCCTGGATCTGACATGCTGCTCGCACTGTCTGCGTCAGTTACCGACTTGCCTCCTACACTTTGTTGACTATCTGCATGATTCTAATTCAGACAAACAAAGACATAAAAAGACCAATAACAACATATTCCAACATAGAACCTGCACATTTCAATTCATGTATCATGCACATCATGGTTTAAGTGGAAACATAATAATTGCACTTAGTTTTTCAAGTTGAGCTTATTTCAGTGAATTTCACTTGTTTACATTGAGATAATGAGGGCAAATTTTATAGACACATATCTCCAAATATATTCACATCCACATGTAGTTATTTTTCAAGATAGTTTCATCAGATACAAACTATCCTAAAACAAACTCCACACCACAAAATATTCCATGTTTACAGTACAAGTATATACACTATGCACACAGCATGATTTCTTCTTTTTTTTTCAATAGCCTGCAACATACACAAATACAATTTGTAAAATGCCATTCCAATTCCATTGTATACCACCCCAATTCTATTGTACACCATACTGCTAGCAAACTAATTACACAATTATACACAATGGGAATACCAAACTGTCACTGTGGTTTTGAAGGGTTAAACTTGTACAGTCCGGTGATGTCTATGGTAAACTGTTGGTGTTTTCCAGATGTAAGAACTATATTTTTTATACCCCCCCCCCCCAAAAAAAAAAAAAAAAAAAAAAAAAGAATACTGGCACTGGTCTGATGGTCCCAGACTGGCAAAAATAATTGTTGAGGCAGTAACTTTTCAGGAATTGCCAAATTTCCTGATCCAAAAGGACCAGTAAATTTCAGATTTGGACCAGTAAAAAATGGAATAACTGGGAATCTTCTGGTTTGTACAGGGACAGGTCCGACCTGTAGAAAAAATGGGTTAGTGCTCAGTCCTGACTTAAGTTCCCTACACTTTCAAAACCTACACGTAGTAACATTTCAAAGCACTTTTCTTCATGTACACATGTTGTACATGTATCTTTCCCATATATCCCTATCTAATAAAATTGACATTTTTGGTATTCCCAATATTACATGATACTGGATATCTCATTTTGGATATTAATAACTTTTCATCTAAAAAGTATGATTTTTTTTTATATAAATTGGATTATGGTACATCAAAAGACTGAAAAGAATATTTCCTTTTAGTAACAAGAAGGTAGATATCAAATCACTTGACAGTTCCTTTTTTAGAAAAAAAAAACACAAAAAAGAAGAAATTTGACATTATAGTTTCGAGGACGTGTTCACTCTCTAGATTACTGCCACAATGTCCAAGTTTTAGAGAAGAAACAAAATCACGAGAAATGGGCTTACATCAACAAAAACTTGAAAAAAAGGGGGGTCAGAATGAATAACATCTATTGGGACTCATCTAGAACATAGTACAGGAGTGATCATTATGACAATCATTTGAATACGTATTCCCAATCAATGTTTTGATTCAATGTCACCTTTGCTATCTAAACCAACAAGGTACTATAAGTGAGCCTAGTACTTTCTTGATCTATCAATGCTCATTATTTTTCTACCACAGTGCTGCACCATCACTTTGATGAGACAAAAGATAGACATTTTTCATGTCAGAATAAACCAATTTGATACTGTTTACAAAGCAGACATGTTTGCACTGGTAATTTCACAAGTTATCAATCTCATGGATGGTCATAACAATTGCACAAGTACTTCAAAAAGTTCATTGCGGCCATGGTGGTCGAGAGCTTTGGTACATTGCAGCACATATCATACTATGATAAAAAGTATTAAACTGGTCCACATTGCACACCACAGAACTAGTGAAAGTGCAGATAACTACAAACATTACACACAAAAGCAAAACAATTAAGCGAATAATTCATGTGATTTGAACATGGACAAAAATTAGCCCATATGAGATGAGTCTAGATAAAACCTATTAGTCCATTAATTTTTCTGTCACCAACAAATACCTATCTACATCGCACAGAGTACACTAATGTAGAATATCAAGGGCAAGCAAAGGTGGGACTTTCAACTGCAACAGATTGATCTGTACTGAAAGTATAAGCGACAATTCAATGACAATATGATGGTGGTTATGCTTGAAGAGAAAAGACGCATGGAAAGTTCAGGAATGTAACATCAGAATGACACAGCAATGGATCATTACCAGTCGACCCTCGGCCTTGTTGGGTATGAACACCACAGACGGTCTCGCGAAAAACATCTCTCTCGGTACACTGACAACACAAAGCGGAGATAAAATTCCATTCACGTTTACATCAGAAGAAACTCGGGAAGCATATGAAAATCTGTTTGCGTTGTTTTCACGGGAAGTCTGCTGAGAACTACACGCCGTCTTGGTGCAGGGTGCGTGATCGGAAACTGGAATGCTGCGTTTTCCTTCACACTCCGTCACTCTCCCCTCAAGAAAGAAGGACTCATAGATGTTCACGTAGCTTGGAGATCACGTGACCAACCGCTTATGAATCACATTCCCATATATTGATGTGGGCGATAATCCCCCTCACAGGCAAAGAGGACCCGAACGGAAAGACGCAATTAAAACAGGTCTTACTGGTTCACATAGAACACAATGTACATAGCAACAGCTTCACTGGCTTAAAGACAAAGGATCTAAAATCAACCGAACAGTTACATGCAATGTGCCCCCGTAGACAGATCGACAGTGGATCTACAGTTAGCTTGTCAGTGGGTTATATTAACAACTCTCTCTGACAGGACACAATTAATTTTCCGCCATCGCACCGGACTTCAAACCACAGAATGCCGTCCGCGCTTGAAGGAGGCACATGCAGCTACTCAAGAGAATCTAGCTAAACACTCCCCTTCCCAAACCCCCTTTTATCCCCCCCCCCCCCCTCAATAATCTGAACCCTCCTGGAAACAACAAATAGAATGCACTAACCCAGGACACGCAGTGCTTGTAAAATCAAGGCATCGTACACACACAGAGCACCCCTGATTCTGAGTACCTACTCTGAAACGTTGGATCCCTATGGATGAAGATGAAACCGAGCTCTTTCTACGACTTAGTCGCATGCTGACAGGACACATGCTCCCGGAGCAGTCGTCACACATAGAACTCCGTTTCGTGAAATATCCACAGGAAAGATAAATCCGAGAGGAAGACAGCTGGCGTGGAGATCGGTCGGAAAACTTGACAGTCGCACGACTGGACTTGGCACGGCAGAATGCACTATACTCTCCACTGCAGCTGCATTAATTCACAATGGCCTGAAACTGAATATGTCAAGCCAAACATGCAGAGCCAGCAACCCCACTCTATGCGGTATAATGTCCCAGCTTTTCCTGCTTGTGACTGTCGCTGCATAATCCATGTGATCAGTGTCTTTACAGAGAGTCTTGTTGCGAAACTCTGAGCTGTACATAATTACAATCATGCCGACTGCCCCTCTGTGGAGGAGTGAAACTTATCAAGCAAAACCTCTCATCTTGGTTTCATGCCTGGCTCATATTGCATTCAACCTCGGGCCATTGTTCATTATTTAAGTGACATTCAGGTTCCCAAATTACCATATCATTAAACTTTTTTGTGTCGCACATCATATGGGGCATGTAGAATCTGAATAAGAAAGATTAATATTAATAAAAAACAGAGCTACACTGTACATTTGCATGCCAAATGTCACGATTCTATGCTGGCACATATTCTAAATATGAAATTATATGGATGAACGATAATGTCAAAATATCACGAATTTGCCACCCTACTGAACTATCATCATAATTTACAATTAATACTACAAAAAATACCAACAAAATATTTAAATAGCGAATACTACAGTAATTGATATAAAAATTCTGTCAGTGAATGTATATAAATGTGGCCTAGTAAACAAACAATAAACAAATTAACAAATATGATTTATGGCATAGAAGTTTCCACTTTCACAGTACAAAAGGAAATTATTTAAAGGTTGCCTCGTGTGACGTCTCAAGCACACATAATGGTTCATTGTACAAGGTATGTGATTATCTTTATCGTTCCGTTCACGCAGTCTCACATTTTGCATTCAAAATGAACTATTTAAATACTACCAAGCAGCAATGTGTCAAATATATCTATAATTTGCACATGCCGACTTGAAATATGAAAAAAAAAGAAAGATAAGGATTCCAGTTTCTCTTTGATTCTATCTTTCACATGCTATGCAAAATGACTAATCATATCTTATCCAGATTCTACTCATTATCATTCAAGAACACTGCTATCCAAATTAGAAAAAAAAAATGGTACATCAATAACAAACAGATAGCGGAGAGATGTAAATGGATACTTCAAATAAATTGTTTATATTGAAGAATTCTAAAGTAATGGAAAACATTGGGGAGTGCAGCTTTAAATACCAGTGCAGTGGAGGAAGTACAAGCGAAGAAAATTGATAGGTTTCCCAGCACCTGGGAAATCCTGCCTCAAAATGATCTGTTCACTGGCCTGCCATCATGTTTTCATGAGAAAGTAATTAAGATGATTATGCAGTGTACGATGACAACAAAAACATACAAATACACATGAATACACACACACACACACACACACACACACAGAAACAAAATTCTTCCATATTCATACAAACTGTCTGTCTCAGTGTACTATTGCATGACAACAAAAGTGTCTCTGCATGACCAATGACAGTGTACTTTTAATTACTCAACCAATCAATCAATTAAATTTTATTCAACCATTCTGTAAGAACATACTACATTGTATGCAAACAAAAATGCATACATGCATGCAATTACAGTATCAGAAAATGTATTAAGACATTGAAAGGTCATGGACCCCTGTGAAGCAGGCGCTTCATTTGCAGATTGGTGTGCAGTGGAAAGTGCTTTCTTCGCAGATCCTGCACAGATGTCAGGAAGTAATTGTATTTATAAAAATAAACTGAGATTACCTAATCCCATTAATTCTAATTTGTGTTTATAGATACAGTAAGTTTTCTGTTGGAAAAAGGCAAATAAGGCCGATTCACACAGCCACCAATAGTTGCCATTGTGTGGGTCAAGATTTAAAGGCATAATTTACCATTTGCAGATGAAACAAAAACCCAACATTAGTGCTTTAAAATAGTTCTAAAATGTGAGTTAGGGATAGAAACAACCACTGTAAAAATTTGAATCCGTATAATCGATGTTAAGTAATGTTTTATACACAAAATGTGAACAATAGTTATAATAAGAATGCTTTCAGACTAAACCGTATACAGTTATGGTTTATTGAGAAAAATGTTGATATCTCCTCATATTTTAGGCTTTATTGCAAAAATTTTATATGGTAGGATGTTTTGCGATACAACGACCTACACATATGCATCAAATGTGATATCTTGAACATTTTTGAAATCACTGCTCCCAAAGGTAAACTGGACCTTTAAATTGTGATGCAAAAACCAGTTTTCTGTAATATGTGTGTGGACATAATAATCGCGACTCTTTAGATTCAAACTTGAACCGCACATCACTAAAAGTGCAATGTTTCTACAATAGTCACACTTTTTTCAGAAAAGTTGCAATGATTTGAGGTGTGAAGTGCGTATGAACGCTGTGTGAATGCACAGTTTGGTCTTGCTTGAACTGATGCGATTTGTGTCGCGGTATCTCTTCATGACCCCATGCGACTTGGATCATATATTGTACCTGTAAAGTAACAACCTTGCCTACATTGTATACAACACAACTGTTAACTGTTTTTACATGTTTAAAAGTTTATGAATAGCACCTGATTCATGAAATTTACAAAAATAAAAACCCAGCCAAATTGTTTTGGATGGCCTTTAACATACAGCATAAAGAATCTCAAGTTTTTCAGCTCCTGAAATGCTGTGCAAGAAAGGGATTATCCCCGGTACATTTTGTACGTTCCTGTCAAAGATGGAGTAGTCTTGAAGACAGTTGGTTTGTACGTCCAAACTATTCATTCATTTTTGCATAAGAATGGAATAAGAGCAAAAATACAACAAACTCTGGCATCACGTGCTGCCCCTAGAATGGCGTATGACTCAGAATAAATCAAGACTTCACACAATGGTTTGCTGATCACAATGACACATAACAGAAATAGATGAAGGCCAAGAAAATGGAGAAAAAAAGAGAGAGGAAAAAACTGGACGAGCCACATTTGAGATCTCTGGGACGCCTTGCCTTTGGAACTTTCACTTGCGTCACTGTAAGGAGCTGTTTTACATAAATTGTACACTACAAGTTTTAGGAAATCGAGTGGTGTCCATTACAAGTAATGTTTAATGCCTTTCAAAGAGATTTATATGACTATCTAATCTGAAACACAGGAAGTAGAGATTAAAGTGGTAATCAAGGAAACTCACAGGAGGTATTTCCTCATCCATGATTTTTCCGTCTTGAACACTTCAAAGCTAGTCCCAAGCAAACTCAAGCTGTCGGCATGTATGAAAGACTCACAATTCACATCTTTTCCCTTTTCAAAGTTAAACACTAATTACTGATGCATTTCCTTATATTCCATTAACCGAAGCATTCAGCGAAGACAAAGAATGTCATAATTGCAATCAGACAAGTTTCACTCAAAACTGGTGACTGTGACCTGAAAACTCGGTTTAACGCATTCTGTGCCAGGGACTTTGGACAGTGTGTAGTACAATGCTATGGGGTTTTCTGTGCCATCTGCAATCAAAACACACCAAAGGATAAATAATCCAGTAAAGGACAGTAACTCACTTTCAAAGGTAGGTTACTCCCGATTTCTGCCAAATCTGGCATAAAATGATATGTGGTATCAGAAAACTGTGAGATAATAATAATAACACAGCGCTTATATAGCGTATATCACTACCATAGTGTCTGTATACGTGTACAAAGTGTATATGTCTCCTTGAGATGATGATGAAAGGGAAACAAAAGCAAAATAGTTATCACAGTATGTGGACTGAGTAAATGTAGATGTATACATTAATGTATATCAGTAGAATACATCAATGAAGTTTAAAGGACAAGTTCACCTATATTAACCTAAGGATTGAGAGAATGTAGCAATATTAGTAGAACACATCATTGAAAGTTTGAGGAAAATCGGACAATCCGTTCAAAAGTTATGAATTTTTGAAGTTTTTGTGCAGTTACCACTGGATGAGAAGACTACTGCAGTGTAGGATGTCACATGTGTACAACAAGAGAATTTCACAAAATTTCATCTTTTGACAAAAGTACACATTCCCTTGACTCGTTACTGACATGTTATGGGTAATATTATTCCCATTGTCTTTAGAAAGAGCCAAGTCAAGTGCTCTTTTATTATGCGAAAAAAAGTGCAAATATGTTGAATTTTCTTTACATTTTCTTTATACTGTTGTACTCATATGACATCACGAGCCTAAGTAGTCTCCTCATCCAGTGGTTCCAAGACAAAAATTTTAAAAATTCATAACTTTTGCATCGATTGTCCAATTTCCCTCAAACTTTCACTGATGTGTTCTACTAATATTGCTGCATTCTCTCAATCCTTATGTTTATGAAGGTGAACTTGTCCTTTAAGGAAAAAAGGACAATCCATTCCAAAGTTATGAACTTTGTTTCAGTACCACAATTGCAAAAGACTCCAAACGCCTGCTTTAAGAAACTGTTATAATAAAATCTAACCCTGTGACTGTATTCATCATACTGTTCTTCCTATTCTTCCCCTTTAAAGTGGGAACTGGTAATATCAAACCTTGCTGGAAATGGTTAAATACTAGCATGGTAATATTTGCCCAAAGATACCTAAGTTAGCAGCAGCTGAGTCAACCTTTCATGTGATTATATTATAACATCACTTTTCAGCTCAGTGAGGACAATACAAAACAGTGACTTTCATACTGTACAGTCACACTGTTAAATTTCCTTATTCTGCAATTTTGTCATAATAAACCATGGAGAAACAATAATGTAGACTGCATTTCAGAACATCCTTTGAGAACAGGGAAGTTGATGCGCCTTCACACACACACACACACACACACACACACACAAAATATGATATTTTGGTTATCATGAGCACAACGCAAACAGCTAGTACAATAATGTTATATCTGTACGATGCACCAAATACAAATATGGCCATTTCTTAAAAGTACTTGGAAGATGATGAACTAAATAACTTTAACACATGAAGGTGGCCATAACTTTCAAGGCGATTGTCCATTATCATAAAATTCTAAATAGATCCCCTCCTCTTTTCATTTATTGGAATTAAATAACCCTCTTGGGAAAACATTATCCAAGTTATTACAAAATATACATTACAAACAAATGTGCCATAAAAGACGCTAAAAACAGCAGAGTAAAGCACATGTTATGCTCTTCCCTATTTTTAATCTGCAAAACATCTGGCATCAAAATGGCCATAATTACATTGCAGCTTTTATACTGCAAAGCAGGTGGTAATAATATTAAGCTCAGTATGTAACTTGTACACACACACACACACACAGACATAAAATGACTTGTACAAATAGACGTCTTCCATCAATATGAGAAAATAAACAATTTCATTTCCTGGATTCAATTTTCAATACTCAAAAGACACTGTCCAAATAAAAGTAGAAAGAAAAGACCAAAAGTTAAAATGAGCACTGTATCATGATAAACGTTAATAAAGAATGAAAGGAAACAAACGCAAAAAAAAAAAATTATAATAATAAAAGGAAATAATTTGGCTTGGAATGATGAGTGATAAACAAATGTCAGTACAGTAGACTACACGTACACTGTACATATAATACATACAATATTTTAGTACAGATGTAAGAACGCTTCTCATTTTAACCTGCTGAGGATGGACTGATTTTGCTACAACACCCATTTCCCATAGACAACTACACCCAGTACCTGAGTATACTCTGGACTTGTCTTCAACAGATTAATTACATTACTGTGTGTCAACCTTGAAACACATACCCAGGTTTACACTGGGACGGGGTGGAATTACATTTGTATGATTATCATTTTTTTTGGTACAATTATGAGCATTTTTATGCTAGTTCCAACTTAGATTTAGAGCTACTGCATAATATGGTATATTTCATACAGTGTTTTTATTTCTGCAAATTTCTCCAGGACCAGGATCACTATTTACTATATTATTAAAGTACTTGCTAATGCCTCCTGTAACACAAGAGGTGTTGTACCCTACAATATACATGTACATGCGATTCAAGGTAAAAACTCACCAAGTTTTCTTTAAAAAGTGATCACTTCTCTTGAAACAATGTGGTTCTAGATTATAAATTCAACTACTTCAAAATTATCTAACATATTTATTAAAGTCATGAATGTTTGTGAAATATATGGCATAGTAACAATTACATGTATGCATATTTTGCATCAATACATGCATAAAACCTTAAACTGCAAAAATATTTAAAGATACATGTAATATACATTATATTCCTCTTAATTCTCATTATAGCTTCCAGATTGATAGCAAACATGATACTTCAACAGATTTGCTAAGAGATTAAAACTGCCATGCTTTGTAGCAGAAACATTAAATTGTTCTAACACATTACACCAAAAACTGCATGGGTGTGTCTATGCTCAATTTGCGAAGGCAGAATCAACGTTTTGAAACGCTGATTCAAAACGCTGATTCAAAACGCCGTTCACGGGAGCACTGTTTATGCTCACTTTCTTCGCGCCTTGGAGAGACCGTTTTCGATTGCTTTACTAATACACTCTTACATGAACTGTAGACAATGATGGGAAATACGAGTATTTACTTCATCGACAAATTGTTGACAAAATCGGAATGTATAATATGTATATAGTGAGCTCTTCATGTCTGTCACCATGTACAGTATCAGTATCAGTACCAACAGGGAGCTTGAGGGATCAGCACCTGCAAATTGTGTTGCGCAACTGCACAGTAATCGAAAGGTCGGCTGGCCTGGCCCGCTCATTTTCAAGTGAACCGGAAAGGCGATGGAGATGACGTCATTTAAACGCATGGACATGTGATGTGAGTTGCGTTTATGCTTCCCCATCAAACGTGATTAGTCAGAAACGCCGATCGTAAACGCACTATTTTGTGCGTTTTGAAACGACGTTTTGAAACGGCGTTTATATCAAAATGAGCACGGACGCAACCACGTTTTGAACTAAACGCGTATCAAAACGCTGATTCTGGCCCTAAAAGGGGAAGCATAAACACGGCCTATGTCTGGTGGATTGGATAAACCCAGACTTTATGGCTATTTCCCCTCAGGACACAGTCAAAGAATTCCATGGAATCTGTTCCTGCTGAGTGCATTAGATTTCAGTAACTTTGAATCCAGCTTGTAGGCATCAACAACTGCTATATCAGGCAAGCCTCAAATAAGCATTCGAGCTGTCAGGGACAACTTCATTGCAAAGGCTTGCATAAAACTTGACTATGGATGCAAATTGAATTGGTCTCTCAATCAAAGTGTACAAAGCATAGAAGATTAATATTAATCAGGGCATGCCTTACATGTAGTCTACTTTTGGAAGTTGAAGTGTGGTTTCAAAAGTATAGGATGGTACAAGTAGTACTACTGATTATAGACAACAAGATGAAAATCAGACCAGGCTATAGTACTTATATTGTCCTTGAGCAAGACACTATATACAGCACCTATGCCATGGGCTGCCTCTCTTCTAAGTTGCTCATTTTAAGGAAACCGGATGATCTTGCGCCCGCGGATGGGTATTACACTTTGTATGCAGAGACCCTTGTCTACAGGACCTCAGTCATGCGATCAGCTGCAGCTACAGCTACAGCATCCTAGCAGGAAACCCTGATACATAATTCATCGACACTCGATGCATCAAGGTTTAGGCCTTTTAGTGGTTGTTCATTATGGCTGGCCTATCCTTGCATTTGACTATGTCTTTACCACTCAGGCAACCTGCTTGCGTACAATGCCATTCATTTTCAGACGGTGTTCTTGAGGATGGCATCGCGGAATGCAACCCTGAAGAAATTGTCACTCTATGAATGCAGTCAAACAAGGCAGTAAACTAAAAATGGTACAAATCTGAAGTGACATTCAAATGGATTTACAATTGCACATGAGGGATGTACCGGCTGCATTTACAACATGTAAACATTGGCACTGTGACAAGGGCATCCAAAAGGAACTTACACAGTACAAAACAAAATAAATAAACATCTAATCTGAATGTGATACGAAACTTATAGCTTTAAGACTTCATACTAATGAATTTTATTCATTTTCTGAAAATCACATTTTGGAACAATTATACTGTATTAGCCTGTTTCAGCAGGAAAAAAAAATTAAATAACATCATTGTTAACATATATATGAGGTCACATTGTTGCGGATTAAAATAATAATTTAACATTTAAAACTAAAATCAGTTTTACATTTTATATAACTTCAAAATTGAGTCAGTGGTGTTATAATATGTCTACATTCAACAATAATATATGCCAATTGAAAAATGAAGTCTTGTCACCAAAGGGATGATAACTTCCTTTAATAGTAGACCCATAAAATTCCCTGTAAATCCCAACATAAACATGAACAATATGTGACCCTGCACCACAAAACGAACAAAAAGTCGCCAGACATGGATTTTTAGTTAAGGTCTGATTCTGAAAGAGCAGACTCTACGCTTTAGAATAATATGATAACTCAATTCAAATGGACTCTCCTAACCTATCTAAATATTAGAAAGAAAGTACATACCCTGGATAAGTTTGAATCGAAAAAAGAGGCTCTGAAGAACAGGGCCTTTTCAAGCATTTAATCTTCACCAAGCTGTGCTAGCTGTGCAATAAATGGAACAAATAACAGGATGATAACCACCAGAGCAGCAACAATGAAGGGATTAACAGATTAAACTGATATTGTGCATGTTTAATTAATACACTCTGTTGATGATCAATGCCAACTCCCAAAGCAGTAGCTTTATTGAGCACTTCTAAAGTTATTGGAGTTTAAAGTGATGAGCATGAACAGGGTTTTTAAGAAATGAAAAGAGGACTCTTTGAGAAACACCTAATCACACTATTCCATTAAAAAGTGTTCCAGAAAAAAAAAATGCCAATAACCCAATTTCCTTTTCCTTTTATGATTCCAAACTTTAGTATGATGTAGAAGAAGACTCGCTTTTTCAGAAAATGTAAAAAAGCCAAGTTTGGCTAGGTTGACCTATTTCACCTATTTTCAGCTCTCACACAAAATTAGTGCGTGCGACTTTTTGTTCGTTTTGTGATGCACGGTCACAGAAGATGTACAATGTAATGTTTCTGGCAGTATTCCTCTGGTGTCTGCTTGTAATCTAAGCAGCTAGTGGTGTGTGGGGATCCATACACACAGAAACATAAGAGAATATACACAAAATTATGTGGTGCACAGTTTGCACCGAAGACCACACCTGTATTTATCAGAGACCTTCAAGCTGGATTTAATGAAGGGTATTCACATATACATTCAAAAATGCCTGCATTACCAATTTTACCTTGATTTACAATACCTTGATGTTTGCAAATAACATTTAACAGAACTTTGTTGCCCACTGCATTCTCTTGAAAACATATCTTCCTATGCTACTAGTCACATATATGCGTGCATCTAGGGTAATACTGCACTGTAAATGTGGGTATGATTATGAGAAAATAGTGTCCAGGTCATCACAACTGGATTTACATTTCCATAGCTTCTCTACAGAATTAGATTTGAACGAGTTTACACTGTTGTTGTTGATGGTTTCTGGTGGTAAATTGTTCTACAGGTTACACTGTAACTACACACATTGAGAGAAGTCCCTTTGTTAAATTTTGTGTTCTTGTGAAGTTTTCAAAACTTTAATTCATGGTCTCTCATCCTGGAATGGGTGGGTTGCTGGAAAAAATCTGGCTTAAATGCAACTTGCTTTCTCTATATTTCTGCAATGTTATTATCTTGATAATAGTAGAACAAGAGTAATATAGATGAGATTAAATATGAGTTGTAATCATGATGTAGCCATGTTTTCCCATTTTTAAAATATATATATATCTTTTTAATGACCACATACTCGTACTCCTGTCACCCACATCCACAAGTATCATCTGAAATTGGAGTCATTGCGTACTGGAGGACTTGGCATTGCAATAATAGTTTCCTGTAACAGATATAGTTACAACATTATTTACTGCCTCTTGACTTTTAAACATGCTCATGCTTAGGAGAGGGGAGAGAAGAAAAGGGAGCAGATAGATAATCAGCCACCAATTAATTGGCCTAGACAAAGGAAACCAAACTTGTACAAAGAACTTAAGCCTCATTTAGCCCATTCACATCTGTTCCTATTCAATTCAGCTCATATCACACTCAGTACTAGAAAGTGAAGCACGTAAGTACAGGTTGTATAATATCTTTTGAATATCTTTGCATATCTTCTGAAGTAAGATCTGAAGACACCAGAATCAGTTCATGGCAATGAACCAACAATTTTAAATTATTTGGTACTCCATTTTTAAATCACAACATACACAGACCACAGATTTTCATCATTAGCACACAAACAAGTGCAAAATAATCATTTGTCATCATTAGTCAGAGATCTATGTACAAGGTCAATGTCGACAATAAAGATTGTATTTTCCCCTCCCCATGAATCTAGGGCCAGGAAAAACATCAAAAAGTTGACTCAAAAAATGGGGAGGGGGCTGCTATGGTTCTGCAGCACCTGAAATAGGCAAGGAATGTGATGGCTTTTCATGCCAGGTACATATGTATAATCTTTAAAAAAAAAAAAATAAATAAGTGTCATTTTGGGATAATCTGGCCTGGAATAGACATTCCAAGCTTACATCTGATAACAGGCAAGTCACGATACTATATTTAGTGTACACATCTCATCTGTTTTCTCTCACATCAGCAACTACAAATACAATAGAGTAGAGGTAGTGGAATCTAGTCCATAGAGCTGTATAGAGCTAGACATCTTATACCTCAGGCTCATGGTCATACATCTTGGTCTTGGCTTGGAGGTGTTAACACTAAAAAATCAACTTGAAGCAATGACATAAATCTAGTAGGCTATAGCAAAAACAAGTGTATACGAGTATAAAGGACATCCACTACAGGCTGTAGACGGAGATAAGAACAACAGTACGTATCGCACAGACGATATAAGCAGTAGACTAGTCTTCTACGTACTGAGTATACTATACTAAAGTAGCTGGATACCTTCAGGTTCAGGTATGTTGATACTGATAGATCTCAAGCAATGATCGAAGCAACTCACTTGATGAAAACAAGAGCAAAGGCAGAGCCTACTGTTGCCGGCTGGTCTCTCCCTTTCCTTGGCTCTCTTGAATCACCAGGGCTGATTCCTCAAAGATGGCGAAGGATTATAACCTCAGATAAGTGACAAGATGATCACTAGGCTCCTCGTTTCCGTAGCCGCAGTGTGTGAGGCTTACACGTACGACCTTACCGAGTCCTACACTTTTTGCACCCGAAAGATCAGCGTACGTACATATCGCATAAGCCGATGAGAAACTTGCTTTACACACGCACTGCACTGTCACTGGCCAGGGCCTCACGTCGAGTATGTATTATGCACGGAGGGGCGACTGTACACCTGTCACGTATTAGGAGCGGTGGGTGCGCTTTAATTACGGGGTCATGGCTCGTCAAGAAAATAGAAATTTAGCGAAAATGCGTCGATCCAAAATAACTCAACTTATCAACTCTGAGAAGGCTGTACAAATACAGACTGCTTTGAACAAATGTGCGAATGACACTCACTTCATCAAACGAACGTTTTAAGATGCTTTATCTTGCTCAGTAACTTGTATTTTTTCTGTTGATCAGATTAGTGGAGAATCCTCTGACTGCGGACTTTCACAAAATATTTGATCTGATGAGAACACACTTTTCGACAAATGTGATGCAATTTCAATTTCAATTTATTTTCACAAATCATTTACATGTGACACAAACCCCTCGTGGGGACAGGTACATTGATTACAAAAATTTAACCAGGTTAATGTATAAATGGAATGTTGTGTGGGACCAGGGAGGTGGGAAGAGACATCTCCCTGGTGGGACCTTTAAAAAGCAGAGCTTGTTAAAGACAAGGTTAAAAAAAACCAAACGGTAATCAAATCTCTCTCACACGACTGACCTAAGATTCTGCAATTCTCACGATATTATAGCCCGATATATCTCTATCAATTTTCAGCAACATCATCAACAACAAAAAAGCGACAGTTTTACTCTTTTATGGTAATTATGTGTAGCTACTTGATGAGTACAGTATATTTTATGCTAGGGCCTATCATTATTATGTAGGAAAAGGCCTGCGATTTCAGACTATACCAGCCGCTAATAGATGGCGCTGTTCAATTCTATTGTATGAGGTTGACGAAAAGTGCACTCCTGATCAGCCCACTAGACTGTCACTAATCGTAATCGGATTGATCTTGTTTCGGTTCTTTGGGCTGCTCCATGCACTGTGAGTAACTTCTTTGATCGAAATCACCCAAGGCTCTCTCTCTCTCTCGCTAACTGCTAAATAAAGTGACAACCTTTACCCACTGAGTATCTTGCCCGTAGCATAGGATTAACAAACACCTGACGAATATTTCATCTTTTTATATCGTCGTCTGCAGTGGAAAGGTGGTTTATCTAAAAGCGACGGGAGCTTCGAAGGCAATCGATAAAATTAGGAAGTATTGAATAGTTAAGATAAGTATTCGGGTGCAAGTTATCCAGACATCTGAAGAATAATTATTCCATCAGTACTGTAATAGAGAATTAAGTGACAAAACAAACAAACAAACAAAAAACCACAAAGAAGGGAATAAAGATCATTCGGGAAGAATTTACTAGAACCAACTTTTGGTTGAATTTTGATGAAAATGACAGTTAAGTATCTGATTGCTAGCGTTGAAAGTTGAGAGGAGTTAAAATGCATTCGATTTTCAAAACATGATGAATTGATTCTATGTTTCAAGTATTCATCGAAATCTGACATAACAATTAGAACAGTATAGATCTTTAAATGTCACAAGCTTTTACAAACTGGGATAAACAGTCGCAATGACGTTATACAAAGTAGATGATATGAATATAAATACAAATTTCCAATATCGATGTCATGACCTTTCTTCGCTATTTTTTTTTTCTCTCTCTTTTTTCGGGGGCGGATGATTTCTTTATCTTTCCTATCATACGATTTCCACGCAATGATGACTTCTGTGGTAAAGAAATTATTGTAGATGTTAGCTTATTGACTATAGTTTGACAGAAAATTTTATTATATTATTTCCCTGTGCTGACAAACGGTAACATTTATTTTGTAAGGGATGACAACTGGTTTGCTGGTTGGTTTGATTCCTTGTCAAAGGAAGGACTAACATTTGTGCAATTACTCTCTAAAAAAATTGAGTGAAAATATTCACTCTTTAAGGAGTGAATACAAAAAAGAGTGAATTTAGAGTGAAATTGGAGTGAATTTTGAGTGAAAATGTTCATTTTCACTCGTTTTAGAGTGACCTCGGGGATCACTCCAAAATCTTCGAGTGATCCCTGAGGTCACTCCAAAATGAGTGGAAATGAACATTTTCACTCAAAATTCACTCCAATTTCACTCGAAATTCACTCTTTTTTTTTTGTATTCACTCCTTAAAGAGTGAATATTTTCACTCGATTATTTTAGAGAGTAGTTGGAAGTGAAATAAAGCAATTTGAAATTGAACTTGTGCACTTCCTGCATAAACTGTCTGATATACATTATTACATTGACGTGAAGTTGACAGGATAGGAAGAGACATTTTTTTCTAAGTACATAATGACAGTCAATCTACACATAAATACAAAGGTACCGTATATTAGCAACATATCAATCTTTGTTCCAACTCTGGCATGACTATAATATTATATCATGAAAATTTGATAATTACATATTATGTTGAAATCACGTCCAATTCATGTTCATTCTGCATTATTCCATGAATCGCTATTTTATGTTACGTTCAATATTTCTAACATATTCATGCACCTCCGTAATGTTTATGTCTTCATCAGTTCATGTTTGTGTACAAACAATAAAAGAAAAAAATAAAGAAACAATAAAGCTGAGGAAGACAACAATGTCTAAAGCTTCTACAAAATAATTTGACATTCTGCGACATTTCTTGCCATCATTGGCACTCATGTATACACAAATGTATGCATATAATGCAAGAAGTTTATTAAGTGTGCCAACTTGATGACTTCAGGGTAGTGGGGGCATTGTTTGGTAGGTGACATTAGAAATACAGTATCCCATATACCCAGGCGTAGCTTCTCTTCTGTACCTTAATCTATATAGCTATAGCGTTGTCAGTAGTATAAAAGCAGGGAGGTGGAAAGTCGCTCTTCCACCTCCCGAACATTGAAGCATAATTATATCAACTTGCGGGATATAACATAGCTGGAAACGTTAACATGGTATGTTCAGGGGATTGACGTGACTTAAAAACTCAAATAAAAAAGGAAAGAAATCTGTCCTCTAATACAAGTAAACATTCATACATACACAAATCATTATATCACGAGTTGTGATAGAAAACAATGCTTCATATAGTTTTATTTAAGTTCGATAGATATTCATCATTCGTCAGCGGCCTACTGAAAAAAGGCTTTGCTGCTGGTGATGAGATCTTTGTCAGCATGGGTGCCAGGTGCAAGAAATTTGGGTACAAGTGCATAAAACAAAAGCAACAACAACACTGACAGAAAGAAAAGCCTGAAATCACGAGACAAGATCAATGTTATAGCGCCAGCTTTAGTTGAAATTCTCCCCATTGACGTCACCTCAATCCATCGATGAAAGTCATTGCCAGGGGATCACTTGACTGTGCATAGCTTTAACTCGACCGAACCATAAGTGATTGAGGAAAATAAAATTAAATGCAATGAAAACATTTCTTAAAGGTCTTACCTGTAACTCGGAGTGCTTGTTTCATCTTCCATTGTTCTGTCACTTCAAGGTTGATTTTAAATCTATAATCGGAACTCAAACGTGTTACTATGCTTTATGTGTCATAGATAAGTTTTAAAGTGAATCTCAAGTGAGCCAAATTGTGCTTGGAATCCCCAGGACGTCTGGCAGATGAAGACTACTTACCGCCGTAAATCACGTGATTATTAGATATTCGACGTTTGTTTCTCTTTCCTCACGAATTGATTCCGTCACGTGTAAGAATATTCCGTAAGGAATTGAAGGTTATAACCCGTACGGGGCCAATGGGAAACATACATCCGGACTTTAGCAGATCAACTGGATTAGATTTGCTATTTACAGACAAGCACAAAAGAAAAGTTCTGCAGTTCGATTTCTCTCTCTCTCTCTCTCTTCTTTCTTTCGTTAAAACAACAACATCCACCAACAACAATGTGGGCAGACGGTCCCGACACAAAAAGTTTTAAAGGGATGGTATAGTTTTGGTTGAGATGGGACTTCAGGATTCCAACTTTTCTTTGAGAGGTAGTAAGAAACCTCTTATGAAATATGAAAGCGCATATAAGTCTGAAAGGAGTTTCAAAGTTTATTTGGTGATATTGGTTTTGAAATGACCGAGATATCCAAATAAATTGCTATTACTAAAAGGTGGGACCAGATGATTTTTGAAGGAAGCGTTTGCATGGTGTAGTACATAAGATATACTCGGTTTGCGGTTCACCATGTGTAGTCCTTAGAAGGACAGGAAAAAGAAAGGTCGGATAAGAAGTAAGAAATTAAGTGAGAGTATTCTTTCTGGAGTGTGTGTAGTCCTGAAAAGGACTATGAACCGAAGGTAGAAGAGTTTAAGAAAGGACTCAACGTTTTGGACAGTTGACTGTCCGTCATCAAGACTACACACAATCCAAAAAGAATACTATCACTCAATTCTTACCTCTTGTCCGACTTTCTCTCTTTCTTTTCTCCTGTCATTCCAACAGTCCTTCTAAGGACTACACATGGTGAACCGCAAACCGAGTATATCTAAAGGTGGGACCAATGCACCTTTTATTAGGATCGCTTTTTTTTTTTAATGTTAAACTGTACCTTTCTACTATCTTCCTTAAATCATGGGATACTCGCATGGGGAAACACTTTTTTTCTCTTTATATAGAAATAATATTATTATTACAGAAAAGAAAGCTCTTCATAATATCATCAAATTTTTGTAACGAATCGTGGAGAAGTCATACTTATGATTTATTTCACGAAAATAATATTTTGATAATTCACGATTTATACCGTTTGCAATTAGGACAGTTCATGTGTAAACTCACCGACCATTCTCTTCCCTTTGTAGTTGATTCCATGTTTCAAAAACGAAACTGTTCATGCATATCCGATCCATCAATCCCATGAATATCATTTGCCTTTGACTGAGACGGTTTTTGCAAAATCTTTATTCTCCTTTTCTGGACCAAAGATCTGGAATTCTCTTGATAATATAGGTTTTCCCGGCCAATTTCGCACTTTTGTCAGTCCATTTGATAAAAGGTTCATTCAATTTAGCGAAAATCCTCGTCAATGCACATTCTGTCATTCAAAATTGCAACTTGTTCGTTCAATTTAGCACTTCGATCAATGAAATTCGCACATTTGCCTTTCGAATTCGTAAAACGGGCATTTAAATTGGCACGTGCTCTTCAGTCATTCAAATTCGCCAGCACTGGCGGAAAATGGTATTTCAGTCGTTCAATTTCGCGTATGGGCAGTCAAATTCCAAACATGTTCATTCAAATTGGCGTAATGTAATTTCTATTTTGAAAAGATGAGAACCGTGATTTATGAGAATTTAAATGTAAGTTTTTGTTTCATCCACACACTGTTAAGTATATAGTAAAGGTATCTTTGACCCTAAATAACTCAAGTTTGTTGTTCTGTAACGCCCCTTTTCTTTCATACATGTTATCAGAACTATACATGCACCAGTACCAAAGATCACTTCACTTTCTTATGTCCAGTCATGGCAGCACGAGTTAGATACAGGCGTATATCTCAAGAAGACAGGGAAAGAATCATAAAAGCATTTGAGGGTAATAACCTTGACAAATTGATGGCTAGAGCTGATCCAAGAACTTTATTCCTAATGATGGTTAACGCAATATAGCACCCACCAAATGAAAATAATGAAACATACAGATGAAAGAAATAATCACGATGTAAATTGAAACCTCCTTCTACCAACTAATGTCAAAACAGACTTGAAATTAATGTATCTGTGAATGAAATAATGCTATCGAACATCATAAACACATACACATATTTTTAAAGTACTGTTGCAAAGGTGATATCAGAATAAAGAATGAATACGAAAATATGAAATGTTATGATGCTTGCAAACAATACCTATGATAAATGAAAATGAAAAAAAAAGAAAGAAATAGAAGCATAAACGTGTCTGCTAAATTGACTGCAGTAAATGCAAAATTGGATGCCCAAGAATGAATTCGAATGAAAGAGCGCAGCGTGTTCGTGATCACGTGACTATATTATGCTAAATTGAATGAACGATTTGCGAAATGGTGCTTATCTTACGAATTTGAACTGAAAAAGTGCTGATTCGAATGATGTTAAAGGTAATTTGAATGCTCCAAAATTAATTTGAACGAAAAGATTATAAAATTGAAATACCGATCATGCCATCTAGGCTAAATCGTGCTAAATTGAATGCAGCAATTAGGAATTGGACTGAAAAAAGTGCGAAATTGGCCGGGAAAACCTATAATAATAATAATAATGATAATAATAATAATAATAATAATGATAATAATAATAATAATTAAAATAATAATAATGATTACAATAATAATAATTAAAATAATAATGATAATAATAATAATAATAATCAAAATAATAATAATGATAATAATAATAATAATTATAATAATAATAATAATAATGATAATAATTATAATAATGATGATAGTAACAAAAAACGATAACAATGATAGTAATAACAATAACATTACATGTATCATGTCATTGCAAATACGAGATAATCCTCCCAAGTAATATGCCGTTTAAAGCAAAAATTGATCATTGATACCGCAGAACAAGTGGATGCGAAATTTTTGTCTTCTTTCATAAAACGGTGTTACAGTGGTAATTTATCATGTTTATACTTGAACCACTTCTCGATAAGATAATAGCACATTGCAAAAAGATCTTAGTTTTTGTGTTATTAATATTCTGCTGTGTGATTGCTGTATACGCGTTGTTGTTTTGAATGTGATACTAGCTGGCGTTGGGGGCACTAGACAAACACATCCAGGTACGAAAAGGTTGATGACTTGACTTCAAATGCCCTTTTCGAGTTGGACGGGTAATGAATATACAGCGATTGCTGCCTACGGTTCTCCCCATTGGTTCGTGCTGCATTCGTCCTTCTGCAGAGCTCCACCTCTCTCGTGCGGCAACTGCAGTGATACATTTAACTTTAGTGACACCGACCTTCCAGAAACCAGATATCAGTGGTGCTGAACCAACAGTTTTTCTCACACGGGAACTATAACTAATTTCACGGGATAATATCTCTTTGTCGCACTGTTGATGATATTGCGAATAAATTCATGCAGGTATGACGTTCGCGAGAAATCAGCGATTACTTTTACTATGTGCTTTTCTGGCTCTGATCGGGATTTTGCTTATGGATGTACCCGGGACCTTGGCGGCCAGAGGGGAGAGTACGAGGGGTGGCGGGGGGAGGCAACGGGATAGGTCGCAGGGGCGGCCGAATTCTGTCCCGTCCGGAGACGATGAGTCGTCGTCGGAAGCCTCGGCCAACGAAGCGATGACGATGATGCGCGATGACGCGTCGAGGAGTTCCGGGAAGATCCGATTCTACAGGCGGACGTACTCGGCTTCGATTCGGGAGGATGTTCCGGAGGGTACCTACGTACTGACACTCGATGCTTTCTTCAAACACCAACGGATTTCTACAGGTATGTTCAAACACTTGCTATGCGCCATTTCATCCGAGGGGGTCTCTCACAGCTCCCTGATTTCAAGCATAGATTTTTAAAGATTAACGAGCAAGGTAAATTTTGTCTCTCTCTGTAACCTGATGGTCAGTGGAAAGTCTCGTATGAAACTGAAAAGAAAGAAAGAATATATGTATTATATAGAGTGGATCTAGAGAGATGACAGTTTGAAAAAAAAAAGTCAGATTATTGTTTGAAAATGTGGTGAAGTATATCATGTTCTAACCAGAGGTCATTAACCTGTGGAATTCGTCTCGAAAGCTTGGAGAGATCCGCAGCGATGATTTAAGCTTGTCGTATACAACTCATCGATATTGAATGATTGTTATGTTCAAGGAGGTTACCTCCCTGATATGTTTCACTTTAGAAGACAACCATCGACTTCATAAAGAAGCGAAGGTTTATGTTATTTCTTCTTTGCTATCAACGTATGTTCGGAATTTAGATCTGTCCTTGTATGCCACCCGTCTCTTCACTTCTACAAGATAAAGTTGGAAAGGAAATGTGATTGAAAATGTCCCATCCAATTAAGTTCAGCTCCCGAAGGAATCTTAACAAAGTAGGGGAGAGGCGAGACTGGTCTTCCAACGGAATTTAAATGCCTAGATGCGGCACGCAGTGAATAAATACAACGAGTGGTTGTCACGGTTAGAGTGGTGTCCTGTCTTTTTAGCACTTGTTTCTTCTCTAGAGGCAAAGGCGGCGAAGAGATTCGATCGCCTTTAATTCGCGTCCGGAAGTTACGTGCGGCATCTTGGGAATGCTTATCATGATTTTAACACGCATCAATCATTTATCGCATCAGTCGCACATCGCGCGCCCCGACGTGCCAGGCGCAAGACGTGACAGCTGACGGCCGACGGTCGATTATCGTCCTCCTTCTCACCCTCACCTCCGACCTCGTGCTCATTTTTACATGAGCGGAGTTGTCCTCCCTCTCTATACCTTTTTATCGTTTTTATTTTTGCTTATATTTATTTGTTTATTTATTTATTCATTCATTCATTTTTGCTTATAACAATTATGATTTTTAGAGGAATGACATTCATCTTTAATAAGATAATGTTATTAATTTTTACAATTTTTTTTATCTTGTCGGCGATGCGAACAACATTTTGAGGCCTTTGAAAAAAAAAAAAACCCAACAAACCCTCAGTTATGCTCACTCCCCCCCCCCCCACATCTCTCTCTCTCTCTCTCTCTCTCACTGTCCATCGATATCTCACCGAACTACCAGGTCACCTGTTATTGCCCTCTTAAAGGGATGGTATAGTTTTGGTTGAGATGGGGCGTCAGGTTTCCACCTTTGTGTGTGTTTGTGAGAGAGAGAATAATGAAAAATATCTTACAAAATATGAAACAGCAAACAATTTTAATAGGAATTCAAAGTTCATTGGATGAAAATTGGTTTTAAAATGGCTGAAATATCAAAACAGATAAAACAATCTTAAAAATGTATCCTAATGAAAGGTTAGACCCACCTTTTGTTAAGATCGCTTTACTTTGACCCTGTGGATATCTCAGTCATTTCAAAACTTGATTTATATCAAATAAAATTTGAATTCCTATTAGAATTGTATGCTCTTTAACATTGCATTTCGTGCATGGTTTCTCAGTATCTCACAAAAAGTTAAAAGCTAAATCCTCATCCCAACCAATACTAGTATACTATTCCTTTAACCATCGTCGTCAACTTCGTCACGGTCATCTCTCTACGTCATTGATGGTTATATATAGCTAAATGAGCATGCGCCACAAGTAGCTCATCAACAGACTAAAGTCGATTCAGAAGCATCTGGCGAACGCGCATACCAAGATTCGTCTAATATTGTTTTCATAAGAACCACGCCCACTTTAACGGTGCAGTATCGAGCAATTATACATGCAGTGATTGGTGACGACGAATATTTTACTTTGCAAATGTTTGATAACCACATGGTTTAGTAAATACGTGTAAGGAGGTGTCTGTTCATTAATGTAACTAGGGGGACATTCATGAAATGTCCCCAGATGACGACTGTCAACAGACCATGTCGGTCTAGATGAGGCATAGTAGTCTCGGTGCCAGGCTTTGACTGATAATTAATTCAGTGAGTTTTCAGCCATGTAGGTATTTGACATGGACATGATGGAGTTCATTCATTCAAGCGTACGGCACAATGTGCCTGGTTGATACCTTACCGTTTGCTGACTATCGCTAGTCACAATAAGGTGTGTGTTTCCCATTGACCTCACTCGGTAATGATGCTCTACTAGTCAATCGTTAAAAGACCCACCAATGTCCACAGAAGAGGGTGGTTATCATATATTTGACTTCAAAATACATCCTATATTTCAACTCTCACTACACTCGTAATGGTCACGCTTACAACTACACTTAGCCTACATGGTTTCAAAAGTTTTAGTTTCCATAGTTCAATTTAAAACTCTCTAATGGTGATACTCTTAATAATATCAACATGTTCTATGATTTAGTGCTGTGATCGAAATTATCAGAGATAAGCTTAATCCCAATGTTACAGAGTGTCATCATACTGTACAAGGTTACAGTTCGTTATTCCGAATGTTCGTTATTCCGAAGGTTCGTTATTCCGAAAATTCGTTATTCAGAAGATTCGTTAATCCGAAAATGTGATAAGGTTTGTTATTCCGAAGGTTCATTAATCCGAAAATGAAATAAGGTTCGTTATTCCGAAGGTTCATAAATCCGAAAATGAAACAAAGCTCGTTACTCCGAAGGTTCGTTACGGACCCTATTTCATTTTGGATCAACGAACCTTCGGAATAACGAACCCTATTTCATTTTCGGATTAACGAACCTTCAGAATAACGAACCCTATTTCATTTTCGGATAAACAAGCCTTCGGAATAGCGAACCCTATTTCATTTTCGTATTAACGATCCTTCGGAATAACGAACCTTCGGAATAACGCCACAAATGTTCGGATTAACGAACCCTTTTTCATTTTCTGATTAACGAACCTCTAGGTATAGGGAATTTGTGTGTTTCGTATTAACGAACCTTCAGAATAACAAACCTTCGGAATGTAACACCAGGTTCGCTCTCTTAGCACAATGTAAATAAATACAATGTACAATTCAACGGTTATGTTTGTAAATGTGGATGTCCCTCCTTTTAATCACAGATTACTATTAGCAGGAGCAACAATATCTTTGACACATATAATTTACATGGGGTACAATGAGAAAGGCATCAATATATCCTCCAAATATCCTCCAATTATCCTACAAATGGTATCATCAGAGAACAATTAACAGCGTTGTTTCGTGGAGAAATAACTGCTACTTTGGATTAACAGCAGAGCGTCCTTCACCAAACATTAAACAAAATCAGGGGGGGGGGGTGTCACATCCAAAGAAAATCCAAATTGCGCGTTACTGTCGCTGATGTCTCGCGTGTAGACTATCGAGGAGATGAATCCATGGAGAAAACCCTTGAAAGGAGGTACCTTGAAAGGAGGTGCATATACAACATATACAAATGCACTAAATAAAAGGTCTAATACGTACAACGTGTTTATGAAAAACTTGCCAAACTTCTTAACCAAAATTGCTACGTGCACTTATCAAAGTGAGTTTATACTGACCAACAACCAATATTCTATTATTAGCCAAAACCACTCAAATAAACCATAAGGATTAAATATTAAAATAAAATCATCTACATTAAACATAAGGGTTGAACTATACATGTATTATCCAAACCGGACATAATAACATTGAAATTGCATAAACACTTTCATGCATTAAATCAAATATCATCACTCCGAAATAATTATCATTACGGGTGTTATGGGATATATTCTCTTTCCCACTTATATAGCTACCATTGCATACTACGAACACAGGTCTTATCAGCTTGTCCTAAAATCGGGATGAAGCCAAAGTACTAAAACAATCAAGTCCTTTCTCTCCGCAAGGGCAGGCTCTATCTCTCTCTCTCTCTCTCTCTCTCTCTCACGCCCTAGCATGCAAGCACACCTAACATTAGCCTGTACTATTCAGACCCTAAAAGTTTTATATTATGCACATTACTTAGCTTGTTGAAATGATAACTCGTTTGCATGGCAGAGTTCAGATCTACATGATTTTCGTACAGTATGGTGTAAAAATCTAACAATATAACATAAATACATGAGTGCATACCACAGGTATTGTTCAAAACTATACTACATGTATAACCCTAACACTTCGTCTCACACACATATAAAAGGGTTTCGAACTGACAGCCTCGCCTGATTCATTGTGTGAAATGTTTCATCAATTGAACATCCTAACTTTCCTTTACAGAAAAATAAGTTTGTCAGTCTATTATATCTTCACTTGCATGTTAACTGAAGTTCATGTAATCGCCATAAAGGTTTATGACATGTAAAACTGGCATAATAGTGGTCTCACCTTGAAAGGAGCCAGCACCACGCCTTATTACATCCACTCTCTCCAACGTCCAAGGGGGCAAGAGGACGTGGCACTATGTGAACTCTATCTTTATCTCCCAAAATTTGGCAGTACCGATGTTGGTAGGGGAAAAGACGAATACGAGATGAGGAGAGACTTATGTACAATAGATATCTGCATCCCCGTGTAGAAGGAGAGAGGGCAGAAGAAAGATAAGGACGGAAGTAGGGACTGGAGGACAATGCACGAGAGGGCATGTGCATATGGGAGGAAGGGGGGTTGTGTATGTATACACTGAGGTTGAAGACTCCAGATTCTCTGGTCTTCATCACAGACCTTCTAACCCGGTGTGGTCTTTATCACAGACCTTGTGACCGGGGTTACACTCTCCCCCCACTAGACCTTTCACCGTCCCCGGTGAACAATCAGGTGGAAGACAATATAGCATATACATCTGAATCCCTTATACAGTGGAACATGTAAGGGTAGAACGATATAAAACATCTAAGTGTTATCTCGACTAAGTACATCTGTTACCACATTTACTAGTATCCCAGTAACCTTTTCCGCAAATCTGCGAACATACCCCTCTTGGGCTGAGCGTGTACGGACAGACTCACTTGATTACCGGGGCTATAATAACTAAGCCTCTCAGGTGGAACTGAGTGCCTGGAGGATCTCCTCAAGGTTTCCAATGGCTCAGAGGGTGGGGGTGCGGGACGGCTGGGAAGCTGTCCATCATCAGGGTGAGTCGGTAAGGGAGTGCCAGTCTCAACACCAACATCCTGAGCGACATCGTTGGGGTTTCCAGTTTCATCATAAGTGGCGACGTCTCGGCCTTCACCAGCTGGGTCGGGAGGAAGAGAGTGCACATTTTCAGGAACGCCATTAAAAGCTGGGGAATCCGTTCTATCCGGGTCGACAGGAGTGCCAATAATGTCGGTAGTCTCAGGAACGTTGGTGTCTCCAATGGCGGGGCTCTCGCCTGGTGAATCAATTTCTTCAGGCAGCTCGCATGTTGGGCTTTGGATATCGGGATGGGAGGGAGTCTCGACTTCTTCTGGAGAGTCGTTTGCCATGGGAGCATCCTGTTCTGAAGTCTCTTCTGAAGTCAAGGGAATTCCTGCCTCGGGGTGTTGTCTTTCTGCAGTGGGACCAAGGGCTCGATTTTCAGTGACATCTCCCTCCTGAGGGGTGTCTCCAGTGGCCTGAGCGTGAACATGCTCGGGTTGACCTGTTTCTCGCTGACCACGGGATGGCTGATTGGGGATCGTCTGGTCCCGAAGACGGTGTGATGGCAAAGGAGGTATGAGCCATCCATCGCTCTCAGATTCACTCGATGGCGGTACCGTAGTTGGTTGCGGGCTTCTATGGGCTCGCCGCCCCCTCGCTCTGGGGCGTCTAGCGGTGGGGGTTCGGGGAGAGAGGACCGGTGGGTGCTCATCTTTGGGCGCCTCTGATGACCCGATGGGGAGAAGCAAGTTGCGATGCAGTGTCAGAGTTTTACCACCGCCCTCTGGCTGGACATCATACACGGGCAGGGATAGATTCTTACGTCCCACCACAACATACGGATCAGGTTTCCATCGATTCGCCAGTTTGTGTGGGCCTTTCAATCCTACATTCCGGACCAAGATGCGATCTCCTTCCTTCAACTCATTCCCTCTTACCCGCTGGTCATACCGCCTCTTGTTAGATGCGGCGGATTTCTCAGATGCCTTCTGTGCAGTACGGTAGGCTCTCTGTAGACTTGCTCTAAGCCGCGACACGTCCTTCACATGGTCAATGGCTGAGGTATTATCTGGACGGGTCTTGAATCTGACATCAATTGGAAGGGTCGCTTCTCTGCCAAACATGAGGAGGTATGGACTGTAGCCAGTGCTCGTTGACTTAGTTGCGTTGTAGGCGTGGACAAGACTAGCAACGTGTTGGCTCCAGTTTACCTTTTGTTCGTCAGTTAGGGTGCCCAACATGTTGAGAAGGGTCCGGTTGAACCGTTCAGGTTGTGGGTCTCCTTGGGGGTGGTAGGGTGTAGTGTGGGATTTCTTGATGCCAAGAAGTTGAGTGAGCTCCTTTATGACCTTGCCCTCAAACTCTCGGCCTTGGTCCGAGTGTAATCTTTGAGGCAAGCCGTAATGGACAAAGTATTTTTCCCAAAGAGTCTTTGCAACTGTGCGGGCAGATTGATCTCTGGTGGGAAACGCTTGGGCATACCTCGTAAAGTGATCTGTAATGACGAGGATCGACTTGAACCCACTAGCATCTGTTTCTAGCCCCAGGAAATCCATGCACACCAGTTCCATGGGTTTGGCGGTTTGAATGTTGTGCAAAGGGGCACTCCGTGTTGGAAGGGTCTTCCTTGCTAGACATCGCCGGCAGGTTCCAACCCATCTCTCAACGTCTTGAGTCATCCTGGGCCAGTAGAATCTTGCTTGGGCGAGTGACGAGGTCTTCTCTGCCCCCAGGTGTCCATGCTGGTCGTGCAGACTCCGCAGCGTCTCTTCACGGTAGGACTGTGGTAGGACAAGCTGGTATTTCTTGTCCCCGTCTCTGTCATTTACCTCCCTGTACAGTACACCCTGCATGAGTTTCAACTTTGAGAACTCCCGGGCCAAGATCCGTTCCTCTGCCGTCTTGGGGACACGACGATTTGGTCTTTGGCCCTTTCTCACCCAGGATATTGCTGACCTGATTGCTGGGTCTGCATCTTGGGCATCTTTCCAGTTTACCTGGTCCGGCATTGCAGTGGTCCTTGGAAACTCAAAGTCATCCGGGACAGCCTCTGAGCTCACAGAAAGACATGTAACGAGGGGCTCAGGAATTTTGTTGTCAGGGTCTGGGTCTTGGGTGACAGACACTGACATGAAGACCGACTGTGTGGCGTCAAGCCCAATGGTTGTGTCTGGCTCATCCACATCATCCTTCAGTCTCGCCTCAAGAAAGGTGAGATCTGTCGAGTCTTCGCCAGTACTCTTGGGTAGGCGTGACAATGCGTCCGCATTATCATTCGATCTGCCCGGTCGGTAGTGGATAGAGATGTCGTAGTTGGCAAGGTCTGACACCCATCTATGGCTTGTCGCGTCCAGTCTGGCTTTACTGAGGACATAGGTCAGGGGGTTATTGTCTGTAAATACCCTGGTATTCTTGGCGAGGTAGAGGTAGTCTTTGAAACGTTCCGCCACTGCCCATTTCAGTGCAAGGAACTCCAGCTTGTGAGCTGGGTAGTTGCGTTCTGACTTCGAGAGACCTCGGCTGGCATATGCTATTGGGCGCAGATGTCCATCATGGTCCTGGCACAGGACCGCGCCTAGCCCATCTCGACTTGCGTCCAGCTGAAGGACAAACGGCTTCTTCAAGTCAGCAAATGCCAGTACCGGTGCAGTGGTTAGAGCTTCCTTCAGATGTTCAAAGGCAGCAGTGCACTCTTGGGTCCATCCATCTCGTATGGGCGCTGATGATTTGGATCTCCCGGCTTCCTTCTTATGCCCCCTTTGCATTGCACCTGCAGTCAGCTCGTGTAGCGGGCGGGCGATCTTGGAGTATCCCTTCACGAACCTGCGGTAGTAGCCGGAGAATCCAAGAAAGGAGCGCAGTTCCTTCACTGTGGTTGGAATTGGCCAGTCTTTCAAGGCTGCTGTCTTGCTGGGATCTGTCTGGACACCCTCCTCTGACACGATGTGACCCAGATACTTTACCGAGGTGCAGAAAAGTTGACATTTCTCTGGCGACACTTTGAGACCATAAGAGATGAATCTGTCTAACACCCTCAGGAGGCGAGTGGTCATCTCTTCGGGTGTCTTGCCAAATACTATGACATCATCCATGTAAGCGATGGCCTCAGTTAGGTTGATTCCAGTCAGGCACTGTTCCATAAGCCTCTGGAAGGTAGCAGGTGCCCCCTTTACACCTTGAGGCATTCTCTGAAACTCATAGAAGCCGGTGGGACAAATGAAGGCAGTTTTCTCTTTGTCGGTGTCCTTCATCGGGATTTGGTAAAAGCCCGACTTCAAATCCAGTACTGAAAACCAAGAGCAACCGCTCAGGCAGTCAAGGGCTTCTTGGATCAGTGGCACGGCATATTGGTCTGTCTTGGTTCGTTTGTTGAGTTCTCGATAATCAACACACATTCGCAAGGCTCCAGACTTCTTCCGCACCAAAACTATGGGCGAAGCATACTGGCTCTTGGAATGTGTGATGATGTTGTTGTCCAGGAGTTGTTGGATATGGTCTCGGAGATCTCTCAGGTCTGCTGGGGAGACTCTCCTCGCTCTCTGCCTGAATGGGGTGTCATTGATCAAGTTGATCTCATGGTGAGCCTGGTCCGTCAACCCAACATCCCACTCATGCGATGAGAACACCTCTCTCCTCTTCTCCAACTCGTGCATTATCTTGGCCTTGTACTGGGGAGCTATGGGTCCCCACTCGATTGGAAGTTCTTCGATCGTTGGTGTCAGATGAGGTCTCAAGCCTTGGTTTGGTGTGGGGCGGGGGGTGTCTTGACTGGCAATCTCTTTGTAAATTGCACCACAGATGCCACTTGTGACTAATCCGTGCTCCTCCATGCAGGAGTTGTAACAATTTCTGAAGATCCCGGAGTTTGTTCCTATGACAACAGGATGGTCCTCTGTGTTCCTATTGTCGGGTATAACCAGTGCTAGAGTTGGAAATGCTTTCTCAGTCCCCGCAAATGCTCGCTCAAACCCTAGGTTTATGCTGGTGTAACCAAGATATGGGATCTTCCCTCCACCTCCATGCCAAAGAACAAGATCACTCAGTGGGAAGACTTCTTTACCAAGTTTCCTACAGAGACTTGAGGATATTAAGGTGACTTGGGAACCGCTGTCGAGGAGACATCGAGAAACACAGTCATCTACAAAACAAAGGCAGGATGAACTTTCACCCACCAGGCCATTGGGGACATCACTTCTTGGGGAAATTGACGGTGCATTAGCATGTGGTTGGGAGTCTACTGCTGGTGTGGGGTCGGAGCTTGGGTTGGTCCTGCGGGCCCCTGATAGCTCCCTCTCTGGCGCCCGTTGGCGTTTCCCTGCAGCTGATTAATATGTTTCAACAGCTTCTGGTTAACTGCTGCCAAGTCGGGAGGGTTGGGACAGTTTCTGCGGAAGTGTCCATCTTGCCCGCACTTGTAGCAGAAGTCAGGGAGTTTCATTGTAGCTTGAGGAGTTTGGTAGGCGTTACATGTGGCGATGCTTGGCAGTTTCACTGCAGCCATCTGCTCTTCCAATCTTGCCAAGCGGGCTTCCATGACACCTGTAGATGGCTCGGCGAGGGCCTGCAAGCTCCTACCTCTGGTAGGTGCTCTCTGCCTCTTTTGGGAGGCCTCCTCCTCATACCTCCTCACTCGGCTGAGTAGATCTATGAAGGAGGGCGGGTTTGGCAGATGGTCCCTCAACCTAAGGCTTATGAGGAGCATCTCATCGTGAACGGCCCTGATGAATTTCTGGAGTCTCAGGTAGTCTGCTCTCTCCGGCTCTGCTCCTCCCTTTCGGATGGCACGACGGAGTACCACATTAACCCTCATTAAGAAATCTGAAGGTTTCTCACGCTCCTGTTGGGTGGTATCATGGAATTTCAGCAAAATTTCCTCTCCACTCTCAGTGGTTCCAAAGGCAGCGTCTAGAGCAGAAACGTAGTCTCCAGCAGAAGCGTGAACGTTGTGGAGCTTCAGGTCCCTTACTATGGTCGAAGCAGGTGGTCTGAGAGCCTCACTTATCCTCCTCCTCTTCTCCACTTCTCCAATACCGGCAGCTGTCCACTCTTCTAGCTGACCCTCCGCCTGATCCACCCAGACGTCGAAGGGATCTTCGTCCTTGGCTGACGGAGATCCAGAGAAGGGTAGCAGTTTCCTATAAGTAGCAGGGATACTCATGGGTAAGCTTTGTCCTGCCTGTTGATGTTTGTACGGAGAGGCATGTTGATGCTCCTGACTCGATTGTGGTAAGGTGGATCTATAATTTGAAGAGGAGGGAGGCTGCAATGGGGCAGGATCTGCCATCCTCAAGTTCCTCTTAGCTTCAGCAAGTGTCACTCGTCTTGATGAAGGTCCGGCCACATCGGTTAGTAGTGCCAAGAAAAACGATCTAGGTGTCCCATGTATGTTCAAGTGAATGTTTTGGTCCCGCATCATCACTTGGGAGGACTTGATTTCCAGTTCCACGAGGAGTGCTACAGAGGGAGACTGGATGTGAGACTGGCGCTCCAGAACCATGCCACTCCGAACACAATCTACCACCTCGGACAAGGCAACTATTAGCTCATCCGTGGTCACACCATCCACCTCCTCCCCAATGAGTAATAACGCCATATCAAGGGCTATATCTTCCTTCTTACACAAAGCCTTAGCAGGGGCAAGAAGGTTTGGTTTAAAGGCAGCCATAGTCTATCACGATGAAATTCAATGTAATAGAAATCAGTACAAAATTCTGAGAACGTATACTCCGTACAACTACAGAATATCACCTGTTGATCTTCAGATGAGATCACTTTGATTTGCTCTATGAATTGCGCATATATGCAAAATACATGTAAATACCTCCTTAATGTGATGTACTTTCTTTACAATACAACACTATATCATAAACCTGCGCTGGTGCTGGCTCCTTTACAAATACTCAAATGACAAACATTCAAACAATGTGTAAATCGTATATAGATTGTGACAATTAACATAACACAAATCTAATCGAGAGCAAGTCCTGGCAGGGTCGCCATTTGTAACACCAGGTTCGCTCTCTTAGCACAATGTAAATAAATACAATGTACAATTCAACGGTTATGTTTGTAAATGTGGATGTTCCTCCTTTTAATCACAGATTACTATTAGCAGGAGCAACAATATCTTTGACACATATAATTTACATGGGGTACAATGAGAAAGGCATCAATATATCCTCCAAATATCCTCCAATTATCCTACAAATGGTATCATCAGAGAACAATTAACAGCGTTGTTTCGTGGAGAAATAACTGCTACTTTGGATTAACAGCAGAGCGTCCTTCACCAAACATTAAACAAAATCAGGGGGGGGGGTGTCACATCCAAAGAAAATCCAAATTGCGCGTTACTGTCGCTGATGTCTCGCGTGTAGACTATCGAGGAGATGAATCCATGGAGAAAACCCTTGAAAGGAGGTACCTTGAAAGGAGGTGCATATACAACATATACAAATGCACTAAATAAAAGGTCTAATACGTACAACGTGTTTATGAAAAACTTGTCAAACTTCTTAACCAAAATTGCTACGTGCACTTATCAAAGTGAGTTTATACTGACCAACAACCAATATTCTATTATTAGCCAAAACCACTCAAATAAACCATAAGGATTAAATATTAAAATAAAATCATCTACATTAAACATAAGGGTTGAACTATACATGTATTATCCAAACCGGACATAATAACATTGAAATTGCATAAACACTTTCATGCATTAAATCAAATATCATCACTCCGAAATAATTGTAGCAGCGCTGTACTGCGTTACCATGGTGACCACAGTGCACTGCTCTGTCCTGAAAGTGAAAAATGTGCAAAACCTTCTTGCATCTTGTATTTACATTGATTTAGGAAAAAGAGAAGGAAAGTCTGTTTAAAACTAGGACGGTTGCCTGATATTGTATTTGTACAGTTTCTTATTATGATATAGGCAGTAGAAGTGGGCACTGCAAAATGTCACACTGCAGCACAGGCACCACAGCTGACAGTTGACCGCTCTGCCTGACCTTTTGATAAAGTACCCCTTGGCCCAAAGCCTCATTATCACTGACCATAACAAATCACCACCTCTTAGGGAAGAACACCGCCACTGACCCCTCACTCTTTAGTGTTTCCGGGGTCGTTTTTCTTCCAAGTTCAGGGCAAATAGATCTCATTGTGTGCATAAATAAGATGACAGGGAAATATACCAGTTGCTGTCTGATTGACGCGTCCTAATGCCAGGCAGCTAAAAACAAAATCTGACCTCAGACTGGACGGAGACTTCGTGTGCATCTTTGACCCCTGAAGAGGAAGTGAGTTTGACCACGACCTCCACTTCACTGTCATGATCGAGCCATATAAAAACCCTGAAAACTCGGAATTAGCAAGGACTTTGAAATTGCCATTGACTGCTGATTATGCTGCCCGAGATCAGCTCGTCTAGCTGATTTTTCCCCTCAACTTCATGACTTTTGGCTGAAAACTGTGAGAGGACTTTGTTTCGTCAGGCAGTCCTTGTTTCTCCACAAATACTTGGCTGGAGATTTTGAGAGGACTTTGCTACGCCTGGCAGCCCTTGCTTTTCAGCCTATGCCTCGACAGCCTGGAAATAAGCATCTTTCCCCGGGAGGAGAACAGCACTGCAGCCCACAATCAGTCTATTACAACCGGCAATTAGAAACTGTTGACTCTGTATACACGTGTATAAGAGGATAATGTCCGCTCAATCTCTGCCGATGACTGTCACAATGCGGCATCTACATCATTTCAGGCAAATCTGACTCCTTGCTCATTGCCTCATTCATGCCGAGCATCCAGTCAACCGTCATCCCGTTCCCGTTTCATCTCGCTCTGGACCCGTCGTGTTCGAGTTTTTCGCCCCGATCTTGTCCTTCGCGCTCATCTTCGACGACGCCGTCCTCGCGAAGTGACGCACGCCATTCAATGGATTTTCGCGGAACATTCCTGGACTTAACATAAACTGGAGATTTCGCGCCCTGATACACCGTGTTAGATTATTGGTGGTGAATGTTTATATCAATATTTGGAATTTCCTAATTCGGATAATATCTGTGGATCCACATTATTGAGCTTGATTTTGAACAAGTCAAGAGGGGTAATGTACATCTGTTCAATTTATACCTAGTTGTAAGCATTATTCTGAACGCCAGAATAATATAAGACTTTTGTCTGTCACTACAACGCTATACATGACAGCGTGTCGATACAATTAAGTATGATCCTGATCGATTGTAAATAAAGTCCGTTCAATTGAGAAGGCCATTGCAAATGTAAACTGAACTGTCTCACATGTGTTTGCTATAACCTCGTTGTCTCGTAAACAATAAAAAAAAATAGGGGAATTGGTTATTGACCCTTGCGCTTGCAATTTAAGCAAAACAATAACAAGCACTCACACAATTACAACAATACCAGTTCTTCCTAAAGTGGTGACCCCGACGTGATCACGAACCCGACGTGATCGAAATCGACATGATTTGAAGTGATCCGAGACAGCGATGTTCGAGTATACACATCTTGCTTAAGTTGACAACTGTTGACACCAAATTGTGGCAAATGTTGATATGTTTCTCAAAGTATAATGTCTTCTGATGAGTTGTAAATCGATCAGTTTTTCAGTTATCTTATGGTTAACTTGTCGGATGAGTGGAGTGTATGCATAGACGCATTAATTAGACAACTGAGTCAAGGTTTTAGTGTTCAATTTTGTGAGTCTCATATCCTAGTTCTGTAACTTCTCAGATTATCATGGCTGAGCCTAACGTTGAGACTCAGCCTAATGTTGAGACTACTCGTGGTTCACCTAGTTCAGATTCAGGTGCTAGCTCTAGCCCGGCAGTCAATGCCGCGGGAACCATCAAATTACCTCCATTTTGGAGGGCTGACCCACAGGTTTGGTTTGCGCAGGCGGAGGCACAGTTCACGACCAAGGGTATCACGAGGGAGGAAACCAAGTACTCCCACGTGATAGCCACACTAACGCCGGACGTTGCTATGGAGGTGCGCGATATTATCAATAACACTCCAAAAGACACCCCATATACCGTCTTAAAGCGGCAATTGACAGAGCGCATGTCAGAGTCTGAACAACGCAGAGTTCAGAAATTATTGACGGAGGAGGAGCTTGGCGACCGCAAGCCCTCCCAGCTGCTTCGTCGAATGAATCAGCTGGTCGGCGAGCAGCAGCTAGAGAAAGGCATAATGCGACAGTTGTTTTTACAACGATTGCCGAATAGCGTGCGTCTAATCTTGGCGTCCACTAAAGAAACCCTGCCACTGACCGAGCTCGCCGAACTCGCAGACAGAATCCTCGACGCACATATTCCGACTGTGAACATGGTAGACCCTCCCGTCGTCGCGAGCGCAGCGGTGGCACCCTCCACCGCACAGCTTGACGAGCTCGTAAGTCTGCTCCAAGGCATTGAAACCCGACTCAAGCGGCTAGAAATAGGCGCGAAGGCAGCCGAAAATCGAAGTCGTAGTCGCAGCCGTAGCCGTGGTCGCGCCCGAAAGAAAGAGGAGGCCAACGCAGGCAATGCACCAGCTGAAACGGAGCAACGGCCAGCCGATTTGTGTTGGTACCATCACAAATATGGTGACAAAGCAGAGCGATGCAAGGCGGGATGCAAGCATTTCCCAGCGGGAAACTAGCGAGCCGGAGGGTAGCCGCGACACACCACTCTGGCAGTCAAACCAACCCCAGTCGCTTATTTTACGTCACGGATCGAAACTCTAATAGACAGTTTCTCATCGACACTGGCGCCGCTGTGTCAGTTTTTCCTAGGACGAAACAAGATTGCTGTAAGCTAAGTGCAATGTTTCTGCGTGCAGCGAATGAAACTAGGATTAAAACATTTGGCCAGCGCTCGCTCACCCTTGATTTCGGTTTACGCCGTGTATGCCATTGGGTCTTCGTCATTGCCGATGTGTCAATGCCTATTATAGGTGCCGATTTCCTGTATCATTTCAATTTCTTGGTTGACGTAAATAAGCACCGCCTTATCGACCCGCTAACAAGCATTACCATTACCGGCCAACCTGCTAATTGTCAGGCTATCAGCCCAGTGATTGACAATATCGCAGCTGACAATCGGTATACTAGGATGCTTTGCGAAGAATTTGTCGAAATAACCAAACCGGTGTATCGGCCGCAAGATATCAAGCACGATGTTTTGCACCACATCGAGACCCGTGGTCAACCGGTGCATGCAAGACCACGTCGACTAGCTCCTGACCGGCTTAAGATCGCCCGCGCCGAATTTGAGCACATGATGGATCTCGGCATTATCCAGCCCTCCAACAGTCAATGGTCGTCACCATTACACATGGTGCCAAAGAAGACTGAGGGGGACTGGCGCCCGTGCGGAGACTATCGTGGGCTCAACAGATCCACCATACCAGATAGGTACCCAATACCTCACATTCAGGATTTTGCATCGAATTTGCATGGTAAGCAGGTCTTTTCTAAAATAGACCTAGTACGTGCTTACCATCAAATTCCGGTGGCACCTGAAGACGTGTGTAAGACGGCGATATGCACGCCCTTTGGTTTGTTTGAATTTTTGCGTATGCCCTTCGGCTTGCGTAATGCCGCGCAAACTTTTCAGCGTTTCATCGATCGCGTGCTTCGTGGGTTGCCATTTGTGTACGCTTACATTGACGACTTGCTTGTAGCCAGTGACAACGAAGAAGAGCACGAACACCATCTTCGTTTGTTGTTCACTAGGCTACAAGAATTCGGCGTTGTCGTCAATCCTAACAAGTGCGAATTTGGACGGGACATGATCGACTTCTTGGGTCATCGCATTAACTGCGAAGGCGTGTGCCCCTTGCCCGACAAAGTTGATGCGATACGCCGGTGCGCCACGCCCACCTCAGCCAAACAACTTCGCGCTTTCCTCGGCCTCGTGAACTTCTACCGTCGATTTCTGCCGAATTGTGCCGAGACTCTGCTACCTCTGACAGACCTACTCCGCAATCGTCCACCTCGCTCACGCAAACCACTGCCGTGGTCACCAGCGTGCGAAGCGGCATTCAGCGAGATTAAAGCGAAAATCTCCGAAGTCACGCTGCTGTCTTACCCTAATACCCAGTTCCCCCTTAGCGTCGCCGTTGATGCATCCGACAGGGCGGTAGGAGGTGTAGTGCAGCAGCTTACTAACGGACAGTGGCAGCCGATCGCTTTCTTTTCGCGTAAGCTCAACCAAGCAGAGACACGCTATAGCACCTTTGGGCGGGAGCTCCTAGCTATATATCTCGCGATCAAACACTTCAGATACATGCTAGATGGTCGAGACTTCTGCGTTTTCACCGATCACAAGCCCATCATCCATGCTTTCAATGCAAAGCCAGATCGCCACAGCCCGCGCGAGATTAGACATTTGGATTACATCTCCCAATTCACAACAGACATACGACACATTCGAGGGACGGACAACGTCGTGGCCGACCTACTTTCGCGTCCCCAGGTCAGCCTGATTCAGGCAGGCGAGACTGTCAATTATGAGGTCATGGCACAAGCCCAGGCACTAGATGCCGAGCTACAAGCAGAATTGCGTAACCCCCAAACTAGCTTGCGGTTAGAGCGCGTGCCCCTTATCGACACCAACAGTGCTCTAGTCTGTGACATGTCCACCGGCAAACCACGCCCATTTGTCCCCCAGTCGCACAGAAAAGCGATATTTGATGCTATACATGGCCTATCACATCCAGGCATTAAAGCCAGTCAGATAGCTGTATCATCTCGATTTGTGTGGCCCTCTGTAAATAAAGATGTTCGAACATGGGCTCGCCAATGCATTGCATGTCAGAAAGCCAAAGTGCATCGGCATGTCAAATCACCCCTTGGGACATTCGCAATCCCTGATGCGCGATTCGCACATGTTCACATAGATATAGTAGGTCCTCTCCCTCCATCCCGAGGATATACATATTTGTTGACATGCATTGATCGTTACTCTCGCTGGCCAGAGGCTATTCCTCTGCCTGATATAACAGCGGAGACGGTTGCTAGAGCATTCATTGAACGTTGGGTTGCTGTTTACGGAGCGCCCGAAACAGTAACTACTGACCGAGGAACTCAGTTCGAGTCCCAGCTGTTTACCAACTTAACACGCATGCTCGGCACTTCGCGAATTTGCACTACAGCCTACCATCCGGCGGCAAATGGCATGATAGAGCGTTTTCATCGCCAGATGAAAGCGGCGATGAAAACTAAACCAGACCCTACACGCTGGTGTGAACACCTCCCCGTCATCTTGTTGGGCATTCGCTCAACTGTTAAAGATGACCTTTCATGTTCCCCAGCGGAGTTAGTCTTCGGGACTACGCTGCGATTACCGGCACAGTTCGTTGACCCCAAGCGTGCGGATGTTGACCCTAGCGACTATGTCTCCCGATTGCGCGACCACATGAGTCAAATCCATCCCACATCTCCCCGTGCTCCGAGCACAACGACCCACCTGCCGAAGGATTTATGTACATGTTCACATGTGTTCGTGCGCGTAGATAGGGTACGTAAACCGCTAGAACAGCCTTACTCCTGCCCTTACAAAGTGCTAAAACGCACTGACAAATATTACACCCTCGACATCAACGGCAAACGAGAACAAGTTAGTATCGATCGACTTAAAGTTGCTTATATCGAACCGAGCAGTGTGCAGGACGACCTGCAGCACGGTCATGACGACGAATCACGACTTTCCCCACCTAATGCAGAAAAGGCGAATGAAGTTAACTCTCCCGCCACTCCGACGCAACCCGCAACTAGGCAAACCAAATCTGGGCGTCACGTCAAATGGCCAAAACATTTGTTGGATTATGAAGTTTAAGCTCTTCTTCAAAGATTCCAATACCCTTTACCATTTATCATATACTGTGACGATATTGTAATTATGTCTCAAAATGATTTTTCTGACAGGAGAAATCCGGTCGTTTGAATTTGTGCTGTCCGAGCGTGCGTTTACACGTCGCTTCACTATATGGATAAGATGAACTACGAAAGTCGAGGTTATGTAAGAGTGAATGCTCCCGCATGGGAGCCTTTTCATACATTGTAAATAATGTTGTGTACAGTTTACGTTTAAGATTCTGACTGTTGAGCATTTGTGCATGCTTTTATGTTATGTATCTCTCTCTTTCTCTCTCTTCTCTGTATCTTTCTATATCTGTCTTGGCAAGGTTTATTCCTTGAACTGGATTTAATGTCGATAGTGGAGTGAATACTCGGTCGAGCACGTTGATAAAGTCTGCAGTGGCTTTACTATTATTGGTAGAATCAAAAGTCAATTGACTCATGGTTGTTGTAATTCACTTCTAATCCTATACAGTAAACAGAGTTTTTTTTTGAGGATTTTTACCACACGTCTCAGTAGAGCGTATTGTTGTGTCTGCTCCACCCATTCGACTATAGTACAAATTGTACTTACTATAGGATAGGACAAAATGTCTGTTGGCCGAATCAAATTTTGTTAGAATAAGACAAGGTTTCCGGGACGTCTAACTAATAATATGAACATTGTATTTTTTTTGTTCAATTGTGGAAATTTGCCACATTCCATACAGCTCTCCTGATTGGAATACATGCTCCATTGTCTTGAACGTATTGTTGAGGCTGAAAATATGTAAATATAATATTTTACACTGCCAGTGTGGTGGTCTTAGTCCTGGGAAGCTTAGTTTTATTCCAGTCGCTCTGATAGAGCATTTCATGTAAATAGTGCATGTATTCAACTTTATACTGGCTAACCATCTATGTTCAACCTACATTTCTGTACTTGCATTGTTTGCTAGAGATCTGTACATAGTATATAGTGCGTTTCTTGTTTGTCGTAAGCAAGTGCTTTGGCAAGGACTTCCTTACTAGGGGGGGGGGGATTGAATGTAGCAGCGCTGTACTGCGTTACCATGGTGACCACAGTGCACTGCTCTGTCCTGAAAGTGAAAAATGTGCAAAACCTTCTTGCATCTTGTATTTACATTGATTTAGGAAAAAGAGAAGGAAAGTCTGTTTAAAACTAGGACGGTTGCCTGATATTGTATTTGTACAGTTTCTTATTATGATATAGGCAGTAGAAGTGGGCACTGCAAAATGTCACACTGCAGCACAGGCACCACAGCTGACAGTTGACCGCTCTGCCTGACCTTTTGATAAAGTACCCCTTGGCCCAAAGCCTCATTATCACTGACCATAACAAATCACCACCTCTTAGGGAAGAACACCGCCACTGACCCCTCACTCTTTAGTGTTTCCGGGGTCGTTTTTCTTCCAAGTTCAGGGCAAATAGATCTCATTGTGTGCATAAATAAGATGACAGGGAAATATACCAGTTGCTGTCTGATTGACGCGTCCTAATGCCAGGCAGCTAAAAACAAAATCTGACCTCAGACTGGACGGAGACTTCGTGTGCATCTTTGACCCCTGAAGAGGAAGTGAGTTTGACCACGACCTCCACTTCACTGTCATGATCGAGCCATATAAAAACCCTGAAAACTCGGAATTAGCAAGGACTTTGAAATTGCCATTGACTGCTGATTATGCTGCCCGAGATCAGCTCGTCTAGCTGATTTTTCTCCTCAACTTCATGACTTTTGGCTGAAAACTGTGAGAGGACTTTGTTTCGTCAGGCAGTCCTTGTTTCTCCACAAATACTTGGCTGGAGATTTTGAGAGGACTTTGCTACGCCTGGCAGCCCTTGCTTTTCAGCCTATGCCTCGACAGCCTGGAAATAAGCATCTTTCCCCGGGAGGAGAACAGCACTGCAGCCCACAATCAGTCTATTACAACCGGCAATTAGAAACTGTTGACTCTGTATACACGTGTATAAGAGGATAATGTCCGCTCAATCTCTGCCGATGACTGTCACAATGCGGCATCTACATCATTTCAGGCAAATCTGACTCCTTGCTCATTGCCTCATTCATGCCGAGCATCCAGTCAACCGTCATCCCGTTCCCGTTTCATCTCGCTCTGGACCCGTCGTGTTCGAGTTTTTCGCCCCGATCTTGTCCTTCGCGCTCATCTTCGACGACGCCGTCCTCGCGAAGTGACGCACGCCATTCAATGGATTTTCGCGGAACATTCCTGGACTTAACATAAACTGGAGATTTCGCGCCCTGATACACCGTGTTAGATTATTGGTGGTGAATGTTTATACATGTATCAATATTTGGAATTTCCTAATTCGGATAATATCTGTGGATCCACATTATTGAGCTTGATTTTGAACAAGTCAAGAGGGGTAATGTACATCTGTTCAATTTATACCTAGTTGTAAGCATTATTCTGAACGCCAGAATAATATAAGACTTTTGTCTGTCACTACAACGCTATACATGACAGCGTGTCGATACAATTAAGTATGATCCTGATCGATTGTAAATAAAGTCCGTTCAATTGAGAAGGCCATTGCAAATGTAAACTGAACTGTCTCACATGTGTTTGCTATAACCTCGTTGTCTCGTAAACAATAAAAAAAATAGGGGAATTGGTTATTGACCCTTGCGCTTGCAATTTAAGCAAAACAATAACAAGCACTCACACAATTACAACAATACCAGTTCTTCCTAAATAATTATCATTACGGGTGTTATGGGATATATTCTCTTTCCCACTTATATAGCTACCATTGCATACTACGAACACAGGTCTTATCAGCTTGTCCTAAAATCGGGATGAAGCCAAAGTACTAAAACAATCAAGTCCTTTCTCTCCGCAAGGGCAGGCTCTATCTCTCTCTCTCTCTCTCTCTCTCTCTCACGCCCTAGCATGCAAGCACACCTAACATTAGCCTGTACTATTCAGACCCTAAAAGTTTTATATTATGCACATTACTTAGCTTGTTGAAATGATAACTCGTTTGCATGGCAGAGTTCAGATCTACATGATTTTCGTACAGTATGGTGTAAAAATCTAACAATATAACATAAATACATGAGTGCATACCACAGGTATTGTTCAAAACTATACTACATGTATAACCCTAACACTTCGTCTCACACACATATAAAAGGGTTTCGAACTGACAGCCTCGCCTGATTCATTGTGTGAAATGTTTCATCAATTGAACATCCTAACTTTCCTTTACAGAAAAATAAGTTTGTCAGTCTATTATATCTTCACTTGCATGTTAACTGAAGTTCATGTAATCGCCATAAAGGTTTATGACATGTAAAACTGGCATAATAGTGGTCTCACCTTGAAAGGAGCCAGCACCACGCCTTATTACATCCACTCTCTCCAACGTCCAAGGGGGCAAGAGGACGTGGCACTATGTGAACTCTATCTTTATCTCCCAAAATTTGGCAGTACCGATGTTGGTAGGGGAAAAGACGAATACGAGATGAGGAGAGACTTATGTACAATAGATATCTGCATCCCCGTGTAGAAGGAGAGAGGGCAGAAGAAAGATAAGGACGGAAGTAGGGACTGGAGGACAATGCACGAGAGGGCATGTGCATATGGGAGGAAGGGGGGTTGTGTATGTATACACTGAGGTTGAAGACTCCAGATTCTCTGGTCTTCATCACAGACCTTCTAACCCGGTGTGGTCTTTATCACAGACCTTGTGACCGGGGTTACAGGAATAACGAACCTTCGGAATAACGAACAGCACCCACTGTACAGAGGCCCAGTAGGACACTTACAAAAGGAAGGGCTCCTCTGTGTTGGGCGGAAAATGTCTCCTGTGGGGTATTAAAAAAAAAAAAAATCTCACGCCGTCTGGATCGAGGTTAAGTCGTCCAGGGTACTAGTGACACAAAGTCAACGGGCATCACTGAACCGTACGTGCGTGGTCCTGGATCTATTTTTAAGGCAGGGTGCTTGTTTTAGGATCTATCCTCTGGTTTGATCGTGGATGGAAGTTTAATTCCTTCCTCCTCCATTAACACTCGTTTCCAGCCGAACGTGACTGGCTCCTTGTGAAAAATCACACAGGCTAGTTGAGACCATGGGGATACTATACTCCGTGATGGTACTGGTTTTTTCCCTTCCTTTGCTAACCCATCTCATGCAGAAAGGCGCAATCGGAGGAATCGCTCGGGAAAGCAAAATGATAGGAAAAGTCTGAGGATATGCATACGTGCGTGATGGATGTATCAACAAGAGAGATAGAGAGGGAGAGGGGGAAAGTGGGAGACGGATGGAGGGGGGGGGGAGATAGAGAAGGTAGATAGGGGGAAAGAAGGAGGAGGGGATAATCAAGACACGCATAAAAAGAGCGTATAACCTTGTGGTTTTCATGAAAAAGAAAAAGCCATAAAAGACGCAAATGATATACAAGTAAAGACGATTGTTGGCTTGTGAGTATATTGATAGATAGATTTAGAGATATACAAATATGTTCATGGGTAGGTATGTGAATATAGATATAATATAAGGGTATGTGAGTGATATCTTTCATTCAAATATAGATCAGTGGTATTTTGTATGGATTCGTTCGCTTTGAAATCACCGCTGAAAAATCAGTCTATTTCAGCAATCCTATAACACACACACACACACACACAGCGCAACGAATGTGTAGCCACGATTGGATGAACTGAATAATTGCAAAGTTTTCTGTCACAGTTTGCGAAGATTAAAATAGAAAAAAAATAAACGGATCTATAATGTATTTTTTTTTTCTCAATATGGAAACCATATCACATTTCGTTTAGGCCTTCACCTAACTACCTTTCGCAAACACCGCAGAACGTCACAATCAAAGGTCTGATACGTGATATAAATCTACCACGGCTTTCATTCGATATTATTATTCTCTTTCAAGCGTCAGAGTTTTGTGAGTTATAGTTTGGTATAGTATATTGCCATGCAATATAATCTTGCGCGGGTCAGTGAACGGCAGACAATGTAATATACCTTGATGCTAGAATGGGCCCGAGAGGGTAACGTTGCCCCTTTTTGTAAACTTTGGAATTTCATGTCACAGTTCGTCTGAAATTGAAATTGTTGCTGTCAAGAGAAGCATGAATCAAATTCTATAGTGCATCCCACCCAAGCTGTCATCGACGAGAAATGAAAATGTTATTAACTCTGTGTTCAGTGTATATAGGAGAATCATAACGGGGAGGGGAGGGAGGAGTTTGTTTTGAAGAGGTTCATCTTCGCTCAAGAAAGACCAATAAATCGAGATTTACGGGATTACACATCCATGTGACTAGTTAGAGCAGGAGGAGTGTCGAAGCATTTAGTTCACTCCAATTCATTTCATTTCAGTTCAATTCAGTTCACTCTAATTCGCTTCAGTTCAATTAGTTTCAATTCACTTCACTTCACGTCACTTCACTTCACTTCACTTCACTTCAATTCAATTCAATTGACAGCAATAACAATTTGAGTTTTATTACTTCTACCTCAGTTGTGAATGATATTGGTAGCAATTTTTAAAATAATGATCATGATATAAATCATCATATCAAATTTGTTAGTGATGCCGATAGAACCGATTTTGTCGATTTCCACTTGTACTGCTGGGTGATTTATACACACACGCCTTTTGCTATATCTGTGGAGACTGCCAGACTGGAAAGGTGGAGAAGGGGGGGGGGGGGGGGGAGGGGAGGGGGGGGGGGGGGGGGTGATGCATCTTGCGCCTAAAGAATTTATTTTTTGTTGTTGATCGTCTTTCTTCTCAATCTTCTTACGTCTTTTTCTTACTTCTCACGTTTTATCCCGTCTGAACGTAACTTATAGAGAGACAGGTAACTATAAATAGGTAGAAAGATAGGTAGATAATTATTATAGATAGATAGATAGATAGATGGATAGATAGATAGATAGATAGATAGATAGATAGACAGATAGATAGAGAAGGATAAGAAAAAAGGAAGGGAGGGAGGGAGGGAGAGAAAGAGAAAGACAGACAGACAGACACACACACACAAACAGATAGTCAGTCATGGTTGTGACCCGCTTCTTGCATGGTGAAATTATTTGTCAAGTTTGTCACAGCGTTCGTTGCATCGTCGCTCACTTATGTCCCGCCCAACATGCCAAACATTTAGTTGTGACCTTCTGTTCGATCCCGTATAGCATACCACTTCAGATGATTTTGTATTTGAGTCCTTTTATCAGTTGGAGTGACATCATGTGTTTGAAAGGACTTTATCGTTCGGATTTTGTTTGTTTGTATGTTTGTTTGTTAGCTATATTCTGCACAGACCAGATAGAACCGTGTTCCTTTCTATTTCTATTTCAGTTTCAATTTCTATTTATTTATTGATTTATTTATCTATTTATTTATTTACTTATTCATTTACTTATTCATTTATCTATATATTATTTCATTTACTTATTTATTGCTATATTTTTCATTTATTTGGGATGTGGTAAATGCGCACGAAATTTATACTCTACATAATTAATCTTCCCTTCAGTGGCGAAATTTTCGGGGTAAATATTCTGCTAAAATTGCTTTCTTTTGTCGGCATGTTTCTTTCCAAGCCACTTTGAAATCGTGCGTCTACGCTGCAATATTTTGTCTAAAGGCAAAAATAGCGAGACTCCAAGTGGGGTCGAATTGTAGAGGATTCACCCACATCAATCACAGTTAACTAGTTGTATAGTGACATCGGCATTCCTCACTTTTTCGATTCTTACTAAAAAATTGAACTGTATAGTGACTGTGCCGGACATATCCAATTCATTGTATATGACAGAGCGCTGTATGTTATAGCATGGACCTAGGTCCATGGTTATAGCAGGGCTGAACGTAATTTCTTTTTCCATTTAAGTGAGTGTGCTTTGGATAAACCTGCATTAAATAAGCCACGAAAGCATACAGATACAAAAAGTAATGATAACCATTGTAAGATCGTTTCTAGTGAGGGAGTGACGTTGAAAAAACAAGAAGTGATGGGCCATCTAGGATATATCTATTATCACTAATTACTTTAGACTTGTTTTAAGAATTATAGAGTTTAACAGAAATTCAGAGTGGTCGATAGTTTTACATTGGCAGTAAGTATCTGGAGATAAAGACTGCCCAGTTCTAAATTCTTCGATAAAATATAAACATGTACAAGCGGAGTGATTTTAAGATTCTATCCCAAAACATGGAAACTTACTACTCTCGTATACCTTAACAGATATTTTAACGTGATGACAATTTATAGTTCGCGCAAGTATAACTATATGTTTTGCTGAATCATGATTATCTGAGCGTGAATATTTACAGATTTATCTTTATACACGGTTTCTCGGATGAAGCTACATGCTACCTGGCTTCAAAGACGGATTTCAGCATGTGATACCTACATCGCTATGTGATGACTAACAGTGACCGCGCCGAATCACTGGCGTCATATAAAAATGAGCTCATAATCTTCCATATGGTATACAATATTCCGCAAGTTGATGACCCCCCCCCCCCCCCCATCCACCCCAGCTCCCATCATTTTCCCATTTTTGCTCAATCAGCAGAGAAACAGCAGCGGGAGTGTCAGGTTTGAGCTGATCTCGATCATCATGAAAACATAGTTCATCTTCCTGCCCCCACCCCACCCATGCACCCCGCCCCACCCTTACCCTGGGCCAATGACTCTCATGTTGTTTCGATACGGTGACACGAAAATTGTATCATGCAAGTCTGTCGGAGTGAAATTTCTGTGCCTGGAGCTATGTTGACTAAAGCAGGAAGAAGTAAGACTTGAAAAACTGCAGTTATTGGGCTACATGATAACATGCTTGCCGTGTCTGGTTCCAATCGTACAAGCTCACGATGCGCCTATTTGAGGCTTCTATTCATCAGTGTGATTTGATTTTATTCTCTATTTGCAATGTATTAGTCTCCGATATCCAATGTCAAGTTTAACATTTGGGTGATATGATACCGTCTTGGAAAATACTAGTAGTCATTTTCGCTTACAATGTATAAGTGCGTTGGCATGAAAGCAACAATGGAGAACTAAAACACAAATTATGCACTGATGAATTCGAGAAAATATATGCAGTTACGACAGGAGACTGCCTCCAAAAAGCGGAGTTTGACTTGTGAATTTAATATAAAGGAAGAAGACAGCACTGTCATGATTTCACTTTCCCTTTTTCCCACTTTCCCCAAAGATTTCCTTGTTATTATATGCATGTTTAGTCGCTGCCATCTTTCCACGTGTTTTTGCGCAGTCATCATTTACAGGCAAGCAACAGGTACAGCGGTGTCTCTGTTGCCATGGCGACGAAATCTTGCGCCGTCTCGCGGTCTGTCTGTCTGTCTGTCTCACCTGCATACCAACACAACTGTATCTCTGACGAAGTTAGCTTGGCTTTTTGGGATATCGCACAGGTGTATACGTGTGAAGCGTATGACCGAAGAGGGGCTAGTCTCATGTAAAGACGTGAAGACCTTCCCAAGACCTATAACCAAGACCTATATCTATAATGTACTCATGGGACTATTAAAGCACTCACGATTTTGTAACTTCACTCCTTTTGTAACCCTTTTCTATGAAAACCAGAATTCTTTACCTTATGCTCTACATATACCCCACAATATATGTAAACTGGATTCCAAGTAATGAGAAAACATGTTAGGACAGACCAAGTGAATTTATAATTGTGCACACTGGTCCTCAGCGTAAATTCACTGATATGAATACTTTAACACAGCGACCTGTTAATATTTAGAGCTACACGATGTAATGTTATCGCTTGGAAATATCTAATTATCAAAGAAATTCTGCACAGAAGAAGAAGAAGCGTCAAACAGGTGCACAATGATTTATCACTGTTAATGATTTCTCGGTCATTGTTAACGTAATGTTATATCACCAATTACATCTTTCATTCGAAGAGACGTACCCTAGGTGATGTTGCAAGGGTTGATGTTCCAAGATATTGGGAGGGGGGATGGTGGGGGTGGCGGCGGATGATGCATCCGCGATCAGCGTCCAAGTCATGCTCGCTTCACCGAGCACGAAATTGCGTCTGATCCCGTGTCGAACATATAGTTTGCAGGCAAACTATGTTGAACATAGGTCTATAAACGGCGACAGAAAATCGTCTGGAAAGGCAAACTATGTTGAACATAGGTCTAGCGGCAACAGAGAACCGTCTGGAAACAAATGACATAGGCCCTACTGTTAAGTGTACAAAACACGCACAGAAAGACAGACGGACAGACAGACAGACACACACACACACATACACACACACACACACACACACACACACGAACACACACACATGACACCTGTTAACTGCATGATTATGTATCATGTACATATTCAAAAAGTGGAGAATGGGTCTTTTTTTCAAAGCAGGCCTGCTAAACATTTCACGGATGAAATAATTCAGAGGGATAGCTGATCCTTTTTTACACGAATAATGCGAATGTCTTAACCATAGATAGAGGCACAACCTAAAGAAACATTGTTAGAGTTTAAAGTTTAAGTTGAGTATACAGTGAAACGCCAATTCATGTTCAAAATTTTTCTTTTATCCAATTAGCGTGATAGCAGACATCATCAACGACAACAACAAAACGAACGGAACAAATGAAAGCAAAATCACACGTAAAAAAGGGAAAATTATGACATTCTTAATTTTTCACAAAACAGTGATTTTTGTCAAGAAGTGTATGCAAATCAGAGGAGGTGATTACCTCACGACTCTTCAATTGGTTTGTACGAACATATTATTAACATCATGTTCCCGGTCAGACACAAGAAAGATACTGGCAACTTTAGAGGAACTAGCATCATTGACTCATCAACATTAATGTGCATTTTGTGAATGAAACCAATGTGTCAGTCTTTGTCGTGAAAACGTGAAATTTGGAATCTCTCACTTTCCAGTCTCTGTTTTCAACGAATCTTCAACCATTCTGTACCTCGAACACGCAGTGGGTGAGGGGTCATTTTCTTGAAACAGTGCAGTGTGTGACCCCGTAATTAGGACACATCCGTGTCCCTGTTACAGTTCGTTATTCCGAATGTTTGTTGTTCCGAAGGCTCTATAACCTCCGTAATGAAATATGGTTCGTAATTCCTAAGGTTCGTTATAGTATGCACCCTCTTTTCGTTTCCGGATTAACGAACCTTGGAAATAACGAACCACATTTCATCTTCTGAATAACGACCCTCCGAAATAACGAACCTTATTTCATTTTCCAATTAACGAATCTTTGGAATAAAGAACGTCACATCGTGTTTCCAGTGCACGTCGATAGGTGTTCCCTCATGTTGCGCTACGGTCGCTTGAATCAGCGATCCCTATTTGCCGAGTTACCCTAACCTTGCGCAACAGGTTGTCTCAAACATTATTATGGGTAAGTTTCATGTTTTATCGAAATTCAGCGAGAGGGGTGTAGTATCCCCGTTTTACTGCAACGCCATCTATAATGAACAAAGGAGAAAAAGGGTATAGGAAAGTAAATTGTCATTATCCCTTATAAGCAGGGAATACTGGAAACCATAATTACATCGCTAGCTTAGATGAAGTACGACTCAAATCGCAAGGTGAAAATGACCCTTTAAATGAACTTTTATTGTTGTCGACAACTTAGAATCAAAACCCACGCCCTGAGGTTATCATTGCTAAATCATTATAGCTAAACAATGACTTCATGCGAAAATTATAGTTCACTCTTTGATTTTATGTCAAGAATAGGCTTTGTGAATAGTTTAAAGTTCGGATCAAAACGGCATAGCTTTGACGGTAGAACCTTCACACAAATCTTCCTTAAGTTTTCTCTAAAAACTTGAAAAGAAAAGAATCAACAAAAGCCATCACATTACCTTTATAGAAGATTATGATTTTCATACATTTTTAGAAAAAAAGAAACTATGTGACAGCTGAAAGGAGACAAAATCATTGATGTAATATGCATGTAATTTGTAAATATACGCATGTGAATCATTAGGAATTCGTAATGTCAAGTTTCATATGGGTTTCTATTCTCAATAGACCATATAACGAAGAGGTTTTACGGACACTTCCAATTCCAACAAGATGTGTCTGTGCTACGCTGATACCCGCTGCAGTTTTCAAATAAAATATGCTAACAATATTGAGGGTTTGACAAGAATATTTCTACCTTTGAAATAATAAAGTATTATCAGTGACCCAGCGCTTATTCTATACCCTATACTACCTTTTTTTCTTATTAGGTTATCCAAACAGAGTAAATTCTATTTCATTGAGAAAAGAATATGACCAAAATTATAAGGTTACCATAGAAACAGGAGAGCAATGCAGGCGCTTATTATTCATTTATCCAATCAATGAAGTAGTTAGGAATCAATAGTTTCACTTAGAAGTCATATACTTTTGCCAGTTGGTGCATTTCTTGCAGGAGGCAGACCAACAACGTCTGATACCTACACTAGGTGATGGCCAAAATTATCTTCGTTCGCGTTCCAGCGCTACACTGCCGATAAAAAGAGACATAGTTTGTCGAAAACTATCGTCAATCATGACATTTGGAACAGCTCCCTGACCGCGTAAACACTTCGATGCGACACCAGACGGACTGATCTCATTAAGATGCCATGATGTGGAAAATGACGGGTACAAAATTGGTAAAATTGAGAGCAGAGTCCAAGGGGACGTCGACCAGGAAAATTGGTTCAAGACGTGACCCGATTCGGGGCTTCCTGCCACGGGGAAGGATGTAGATTATATTTGGGGAGAGAGCGAATACCCGCGTGGAATGCAAGTGAGAGAAATCTTTTAATCTGTCTCGTCAGCTTTCAGTCTATCTGAAACATTAGCTGTTGCTCTTTTCTGTGTTTAAGGACTGAAGAAAAATTCACAAAGTTCAAAACTAAACTCCAACATCGTCCACGGGGAAACTCCCCCTTCACCCTATCGCTCGCGCCTGGTGGTTCCAGACGACCACCGGCCCGCGGGGAGGGAATTTACGAGTACGCGCGACCTTTGCTGTGCATGCATGTTAAAGGTTGTTGAAGACACTACATAGTACGATGTATCTTCTTTGATCGACGGTCGCAATACCATGTACTAGTATTCAGAGTAGGCCCTTTTTGAATTACTTCTCAAAAAGAAAAGAAAAAAAAAACCAAACAAACAAACCATGTTGGTCCCTGCCAGTGCCGAACGGTCGACTAGCAATTCTCTTTTCTGCTGTTACTTAAATATCTTCTGATTCATATCTTTCCAAAATGCCTTCGCCGTGATTAGATGGAAATCTCTCACATTTCTTGTATAATGTTCACTCTTTGATTAAAAAGAAGATGCTCTAGATCACTCCATCGAGCTCTCGGGCGCCGATCGTCACCTCCGATCTACTTTTAACCTCTTCGCGTGAGACGGCAGGTGGGTGAAAGAATGCGTTGGGTCATTTTAGGCATTCCTCGACCTCACTTTGAAGGAAGCTATGGTCTAGTTGACTTGTGAGTAGTCAGTCGCCTTGCCACGACTATGAATTGGAGCGATTGTGATCCTGCTCTTCTTGTCTGCTTTGTCGTTGTTTGTCTGTTTGTATGTTGCTTGTTGCTGTTTATAATAGTAGTTGTTGTTCTTGGTGATAAAGAGGCTGGCGAATCCTGATGCGTAGATTTTGTTTAATACTCTCTGGAATGATCCTGCTTAACCCTGGGTTTAACCTCGTACTTCTTGCCTCAATGTAGATCAGTGTTCTGTGTTCTGACAAGCAAGATTGACCGTAAGAGCTTAACATATTTGACATGAAATATCAAAACGCCCTTTCCACTCCCAGAGTCTATAATTTGTACCACCTTTTGTTTGTTTCATCTGGACCTCTCTTAAAAGTTCGCAGACTCCTCTGGGCACCACGCGTCTTATCATATTGGTAGGAAACTCTTCGACCTCCCTGGTTCCCTTTTCTGACAGTGCTGTCCCCACACAGAGACAAAGCTTTGGGCTATGAACGAGCAGGGAGGTGCCACCTCCCTGGAACGAGCTTGACAAAGAAGGAACTATAAAGGACCAGAGAGATGAGGGGTGGATTAAATAATGAAGAGACTGGGAGTCAGGATGAAGGAGATGAATTAAAACAAGAGGAGGAAAGATAAGTGGGAAGCTGAGAAAGAGGAAAACTGGGGAGAGGAAGAGGAGAACAAGGATGAGATTAATTGAAGGAGAAGGAGAGGAAGAAGAGGATGAGGAAGAATGTGGAAGATGAAAAAAGAAACGTTGGAAAAGAGCAAAGAGCAAGAGAAAGTGGAGGATGAAAAGAGAGGGGAGGTGGAGGATGAGAAAGACTGGGGAAGAGGAAGAAGATGATGGGAAAAGATGAAGGAAAAAGAGGAAGAGGAGAAAAAGAGTGGGATAAGAGCAAAGAGTGTAAGAAGATGGATGAGAAGAAGAGAAGGAGGAGACTGAGATCTGGGAAGAGGAAGCATACTTGAAAGAGGAGGAGAAGAAAGAGAGGGAAGAATTAAGAGAAGGAGGACAAAAGAGATGTGGAAGATGTAAAGGAATGGGAGGGGAGGGTGACGGAGGATGATATTGTGGAAAAGAAGGAGAGAAAGAGGAAAATGAGGAGATTAATGAAGAAACCATCAAGGTGTTTTGGAAACTAATTTATGCAAACTTATCCACTGGATTCTTGCTCACGGGAAATCATGGCGAATCAAACCATTAACACGTTGGTCACACGTGGCTATTCTACCAGGGAGGTGAGAAAAAAACTCACCTCCCTGTTCCTACTAATTTCGCCTGAGGAATCGCGAGATCACTTAATACTGTCTGTACCTGTACTCTTCCTCTAATAGAATTATGAAAAGGCCCTCCTCAGTCAAAACTATAGAGGCAAAAACGTTGGCTTTATACATGGACTTTTGATCAGTTTTTAAACCAAATTTGTAATTCAGTAATGGATATTGTCGTAGAGCATCTTGTAACCGGTCAACCATTCAAAGAGTGGAATGTATCACACGAATCTAAACAAAAGTGACAGACGCTCCTGACTGAATTAAACGACATACACCCAATATGGATACCATGATAACTTTTAAACTCTGTGGGATTTCGCTGCATTTTTGTGTTAATTTCAGTTAGAATAAGGATGTACTTTCTTGACCGAGTCTCCACATATATTTTGTCATGTTTTGTTTTTAAATCGACAAATAGGCCTATATTCGTTCATCTACCTATCTATTGTTAAAAACTTTTTTATTGGGCGACAGGCAACGCATTTACAATAGCAAAAACACAATATCAACAGGTCAATATGTCATGACATTTGGCATGTACCTAATGTTCGTATCTATGTGTCAGATCGATGTCCTAGGTTTCTGTAGTAGTTTCTGCTATGTAAATCAGTTTATATCCCAGCGAAACTTCGCACTCTAGCTTGCAATATTTCTCGCAAAGTTTCGTGAGCGTGTCGCAAAGTTGCTTAGCAATTTTCACAAGTTTCACAAGTTTCACAATTTTCAAGTTTCGCAAAATTTCTAACTTCGTAAAATTTCACTTGCAATGTGAACGCTCAACACTAATATCACAACTTTCTTATATTTATGATCTTTAAAACAACTCCACTCCTCCGTCTATTCGTCATCTGAGGGAAATTCTTTCAGACAGAATTATTCCGTACAAGGAGCGCGCCATTTCTTGTCCGGTTACAGTTCGTTATATTCCGAAGGTTCGTTATTCCGAAGGTTCTTTAGTCTGACGTTTCGTTATTCTGAAGGTTCGTTATTCCGAAGATTCGTTATTCCGAAGGTTCGTTAATCCAAAAATGTGATAAGGTTTGTTATTCCGAAGGTTCATTAATCCGAAAATGAAATTAGGTTCAATATTCCGAAGGTACGTTAATCCGAAAATGGGCCAAAGCTCGTTATTCGAAGGTTCGTTACGGATCCTACTTCATTTCGGATCAACGAACCTTCGGAATAACGAACCCTATTTCATTTTCGGATTAACAAACCATCGGAATAACGAACCCTATTTCATTTTCGGATAAACGAGCTTTCGGAATAGCGAACCGTATTTCATTTTCGGATTAACGAACCTTCGGAATAACGCCACAAATGTTCGTATTAACGAACCCTTTTTTATTTTCGGATTAACGAGCCTCTAGGTATAGGGAATTTGTGTGTTTCAGATTAACGAGAGATTATCCCATTATTATACTGCTGTGTCAGGGCATTTAATGTCAAGCTTACCGTAATGTGATATAGCCCATGGCTGGCTCGCCTCTGCCACTGTGTGAGCCGAGAGTCTGGACTTCTTCGTTTTTTGTAGAGAATTTATCAGACAAAGCATGAGTGTGCATATGTTTGTTTGTTTGTTTGTTTGTTTTGTTTGTTTGTTTGTTTGTCTGTTTGTTTTTGTTTGTTTGCTTGGGTAATGCTTGCTTGTTTATCATATAGGTGACAGAGGAACGCGCTGTCACACAGCTTAAGACATAAAGTGTTTGTATAGCGATTTTAACAACGACATATCATATTATGTAGGCCTACATGTTTATAAAAAGAATCCAGAATCGGGAGTAAGCTCTGGTCTTTTTTTATTCCAGTCGCCATGGAAACCGAGTCAAGTAAGAGAGGGGAGAGAGAGAGAGAGAGAGAGAGAGAGACATGCAGACAGATAGATGGATGATATAATTATATACAAAGATCGACGAACATATTGATAGATGTATAGCTTGATTAATTCTAAGTACTATAGATAGACAGAAACATATGCAGGGAGAGACAAACACACACAATACACACACACACACACATATATATATATATATATATATACATGTATATATATATATATATATATATATATATATATGGGTAGATGGATATATACAGAGAAAAAAAACCTGACTAACATAACCAAGTGTAGTATGACATTGAAGTTGACATTGACAAGGTATGAACGTGACCTTTATCCCATAACCTTTGACCTGAAGGCATTCCAAGGCGCCTGTGCGACATGTCCGTCAGCGGTTAACAGAAGTCAAAATAAATTCACATTAGAGATTCCATTCGCATTCCGTAGAGGTGAGATAAAGAAAGCAAACAACATATGTTTCAGTTAAGACGTTATGGCGATGAAAATCAGATAAGCGAATAGAATAAGTGAGAGAGTAAGTGGAAAAGGGGGGGGGGGGGGTAAGAGGGGAGGGGACTCAGAGGGGAGAGAGGGGTGGCGCTATATCCATGAAACTCATATCTATGGAAAACGCACAAAAAGATACTTTTCTTAAAGTTCGTGTGTCCCCTTTGTAACCCCGATAATTGGATTCTTTTCATGAGCTGGTATTGTAGAGTTGGGTAATTCAGATTTTTTTCAGCAGAAAAATAAAGCTGAAAACGTTTTTATGGTGAGGGTAAAACGATATTGTAGAGTTCCAGTGAATTTCTTCGAACCCCGAAAATTTCGGCCGTTATTCTCGGTACAGAAGGGTGTACTCTGAAGTGACAGGGTTTAGTTTTTCATTTTTTTAGATAAAACAAACAAACAAAACAAAAACAACTCTGAGGTGTATTATCATTAGATTTCACACACGATGTTGACAGACATTATTCTTCAGCCATGCAAATTTCGTGACGTTTGTCGAAGGGGTAGGCGTATATGACCTTAAACTTCATCAATAATAGAATATTAAATGGCAGATATAAAAGTTAAATGATGAATTAAAAATGATTTTGAATGAATTTGAAGCCCAGGTGTGAAAGTGATCGCTATCAGATTTTGCTTTGAAGGTACGAAGACAATCGGTATGCGTGGTCGTCGAAAAAAAAAATAAAGAAACACAACTAAAGATGTGCGAGGAATTCGAGCTATGCGTACCTTCCCCCTAACGAGTTAAATGTTCACACTTCATTTATTTTCAGTCAAAACAAATATCACGTTGTTGCCTCGTGTTGCTTCAAGCAAGTGACAACTCCTCTGTATATGGAGAGGTATATCAGCGTATAGACATGTTCAGTTCGAGTGCGGTTTGTGACTGTGAAAGGGATCGTACAGTTTTGGTTGAGACTTAACTTCAGGTTTTTATCATTTTTTTGGTAAGATAGTGAGAAACCTCTTATGAAATATGAAAGAGCATGTAATTTCATGAGGATTTCAACGTTTATTTGATGAAAATTGATTTTGAAATGGCTAAGATATCAAAAACAGAGTGATCCTAACAAAGTGGGGACCCACATTTTATTACGATCGTTTTGTTTTACTTTGTTTTTGGATGTTTCAGCTATTCCAAACCCGAATTTCATCAAATAAATTTTGAATTACTCTTAAAATGGTATACTCTGTACTATTTCATAAGTGTTTTCTTGGCATCTCGCAAAAATTTGAAGCCCAATTTTCATCTCCACCAATACTGTACATCCCTTTAATGTCTATTTCCGCCATAACGGGGGCTTCAGGTAGTTACAATGCCCCCGAATCAATGCATTATTGATTTATCTTCTTATTTTGGAAGCCCCCCCCCCCCCCCCCCGGTTATAGCCAACACAAGGTACAGTGTTTCAAAGGTCTTGTTTACCTTTGGGAACAGTGATTTTAAAAATGTTCAAAATATCGCATTTGATGCATATTCCTAGGTCAGATGTACGACAAAATTCCTACTATATATAGAATTAACTCATTAAAGCCTAAAACACAAGGAGATATCACTGTTTTCTCAATAAACCATGTTACTGTAGATGGTTAAGTCTGGAAACATTCTTATTGTAACTCTTGTTCACATTTTGTATATTTAACCATATTTAACATCTATTATACTGATTCAAAATTTTACAATGGTTGCTTCTATCGATCCCTAACTCACATTTTAGAACTCCACTGTATTTTGAAGCACTGATGCTGGGTATTTGTTTCATCTGCAAATGGTAAATTATGTCTTTAGAACTGAATAGGTCTACATTCAAGAGCTAGCCGAATTGTTGGTTACTGTCAAGACCCCGAGACTGCCTAGCCGCAGTATATTTGCAGTGAATATCTCAATATCTTATACTGATATTCGTTTGAATAAAATCAATGTAAAATATTCTTTTATAGTTGGAATACAGTTATCTTATGTCAAACAGCAAATGAAATGATTCCTACATCAATACGAACAATACTGCATGGTCGCATATTACAATCGTACCTTGGAAATTAGGAAGAAGCATTGACACACACAACAGAGAGCGATAGAGTGAGAGAAGGAGCAAGAGATAGAGATCTGTAGATAGACAGAGATAGATAGATAGATAGATAGATAGATAGATAGATAGATAGATAAGTAGATAGATAGATAGATAAAGATAGATAGATAGATAGATAGATAGATAGATATAGACAGATAGATAGATAGATAGATAGATAGGTAGATAGATAGATAGATAGATAGATAGATAGATAGATAGATAGATAAAGATAGATAGATAGATAGATAGATAGATAGATAGATAGATAGATAGATATAGACAGATAGATAGATAGATAGATAGATAGGTAGATAGATAGATAGATAGATAGATAGGTAGATAGATAGATAAAGATAGATAGATAGATAGATATAGACAGATAGATAGATAGATAGATAGATAGGTAGATAGATAGATAGATAGATAGATAGATAGGTAGATAGATAGATAGATAGACAGAGATAGATAGATAGATAAAGATAGATAGATAGATATAGACAGATAGATAGATAGATAGATAGATGGATAGATAGATAGACAGATAAATATATAGATAGATAGATAGACAGATAGATAGATAGATAGATAGATAGACAGACAGACAGATAGATAGACAGATAGATAGATAGACAGATAGATAGATAGACAGAGATAGATAGATAGATAGATAGATAGATAGATAGATAGATAGATAGATATAGATGTATGGAGATACATGCAAATAGAAATTAGAGAGACAGTCCAAAGACTACAACACCATCTTCATCTATTGATAAGCAAAACTGATAAGGTAACTCAAAGCTAAACATACATTCTGTCTGTGTAAGGAGAAGTCATGTTGGTAGTTATTATAGACCCATCAAAGGAGAGTTACATCAAACTTAGCAAAGATCAGACATCCCTCTATAATAAGAGAGTGCAAATCCATTGGGGATCTGTGAATTGAATGTTCTGGGGTCTTTTCTCTCTCTCTCTGTGAGATTGGTGAATGTGTCGACCTCATCGAAACCCCACCATAAGAAAGAGCAATTTAGGGACTTACATCGGAGTCTGTAATCCTCTTATGATGCGCATCGTACGGCCACAGAAGAAACTTTTGTAAAAGTACGTCCCCAGACGGCAGCAGTATTATTGTGTCGAGAGTTATTTTGGAATTTCTTTCACCCCTTCTGCGATTTTCTTTTCAAGTTCTTTTTACTTGGCAAGATTCGTCTCAATGTCGTCTGTAGAGTCCGAGAAAGTAAAGGACAGCAAAATACTGCTAGAAATGACAGGATGGGTTCAAAGTAAGTTGAAATGGAACTAAGTGTTAGATGGCATAAACAAATAGATATTGGGAGTCGTGGGGAAGAGGGCTGGTCTTCAAAGCGCAAAGAGACTCTTTTGGTTGTTTGTCTATCTAGAAAAGGATTTATTACATAAACTGATATATTTTCCCTTCGAGTAAACTGTAACAATCGCTGGATGCTGATACCAATAGAAGATATATGTAGCTACTCGTCTTGTATGTTACTCCGTAGGGGAAACATCAACCCTGGCTGTGCCGGAGAAACATTTATGTTGGCGCACGCGGTTGTCTCGCAGTGAAGCCTTCGGACGCAGCGGTGCTCTGCATCCCGTTGCCATGGTTACCAGGTGGGCATGACCTCCTTTCGCCTCACCTGGTGGTAACTGCGCCCCAAAGTTTTTTAAAACAATATCTGTGGGAATGAGAAGTCCTGCTTCGTGTCATTTACCTTTCAGAAACCAAAAACTCTAGACAGACTTGGCACGTCTTGCTCTCCTCTCACGCGACGCAAACTACGATAATAGCCCGACCCCTATACCGCGTCTGATGAAATGCAATTACATCAATCGAGAGAGGTGCGTGTTGTTTCGATTGGAAAAATACAGTCGTAAATTTGCTGAAAAGATGCAGTTCATACGCTTAATATTATATGTTCCTGCGTTTGTCACGAATGTGACTTTATTAGCTTGGACAGCGCTTGCTCTGGCCTGTCACGTACTACGCATTAATTGTACATTCACAATCTACCCATTTCTGAGGGATTGTTTCTTAATGGGCTACTTAATCTGCAAGTGATCAATAAACTACCGTTGGTTAATTTGCCCCTTCAGTGCACCTAAGTCACTTGTATCATCAATTTTAACAGTCGCATGTTTGTTTGAATCAGAGATTCATTGATGATCTGATACTGATAGTCGATTTAGGTCAATTTTTATCCGCACTTTGATGCGGATAATGTTTGCAGGTTAGGGCAGATAATAAGAATGCCTTGTAGCGGCTTTCCTTGAAAATCGCTTTAATGAAATGATTGCAGTGAGCACCGGCGTAGCAAGTAATCTCACTGAAACAATTTAGATAACATCGATCTAGTCATCATTCCTATAATTTTAATACAGAATGTACTTAAGTTCATTACCATAATGTCCGAGGACGAAATATTTACTGTCTTGTCCGCCTGCGTAGACCAGTAAATGGTATACGAAGATTCAAAAATGATCAGGGAAAGAAGAAAATCAGTCTCGATGTTCCAGTTATCCATTATCTGCGTGGCACAAACTTTTGAAATGTATTTCTCTTTACAAATACGTCTAATTTTTCTGTAGTCAAAGTTAATCCATCAATTTACTGTGAATTACTGGAAATTACTGCGATGTTTATTTAAATAATAGTACAGATAATGCCTCTTGAAACGAACAAAGAAAAAAATATCTGGGCCAGGGGAGCAACTTATCAGCTTTGTTTTTCTGACTCTTGAGTTGATTTCATTTGGCGGAAATAAGGGGTAGGCCTATGCACTTTCGAAGATCTGCTACAATATAACGATGCCCATTATTTTGGTACCCTGGAAGGAGTATCAATACTGCCATCGTTATCTCATGTTTTTCTTAGCCTAAAAAAACCTCGACATTTCATACTTCCATACATTCATGTGTACGCCGCATGTATTCCCTCTTTACCGGCAACACCGTAATCGAATCATGTCATTGCTGGTTTGATTCGGTTTACGAAATCTCATTTCCGAGCGCATAAAGACATTGGTATGTGTAGGTCTAATTGTCTTTAACGTCATCAATTGACATTCAGACATTGCTTTTGACATCCAATTACTTCCGACCTGGTTGTACTGGAAATGTCTAAAGGTATACACTTTGACTTATATTTTGGAAATCCTAACTTATACAGCGATGGATATGAAAACACAGTTTCTTATAGGAATTTCCCAAACCATGCTTTGAGTGTGTATATAGGTTTTCCCATTCATTTTCAAACTTTTTTCATTCAATTTTACAAATTTTTACTTCAATTTCGTCGCAGGATGTCGGGAATAGGCCAATCTTACGTTCAAATTCGTCTTTCGTCGTTCATTTTCAAATAAAGTCCATTCAATTTAGTCATTTGGCATACATTTTCGTCATTTACAGTTCAAATTCGTCAGTCTCACTCGCAGCACTCAAAACAGCAGGATCGATTTCGTCTTTTGTCAATCATTTTCGTAAAATTTTTTATGAGATGTTTTTTTTTTTTGTGATTTTCCAGTCATTCATGATTTTTTTTTCTGTAACCGTTCACATTTTACATTCAGGAGTTAACATACACACAAGTGTCCCCCCCCCCACACACACGCACAGAACCACAGATACAGACACACACACAAGCAATCCGAGTACACATGGATACAAACAGACGCACCGTCTCGCAAACCAAAAACTGATAAACGATTTCTAGGCAAACATGATTAAAGACAAAATTTAACTGTAGAATTGTAGCCTGTTTTATGTCAAAGAATGGATAATATAATTATGTTTGCTGCTTTCCAGGGTACAAAAATTAAAGTTTGCTTCATGCGTTATGAAAAAACATTATGCGAAAACCTGAACATTATGAGTTAAAGTTTAAAAGGTGACACCGACATACTGTCCTGGGTTATGACTTTTGACTGTCGTTTATCCTTCAATCAATTTTGGTTGGCAGTCATGTTTTTCGTTTGTTTTGTGTAAGCAAATGGTTAGGGAATAATGTGTAACAATACAATTTACGAGAGAAAGTAAAAGTATGTCGGCTTAAAGTTGGTTCACCATCAAAATAAAGAATCGACAACATCTGACTAATTTGAATGAAAAATTCATGAAATTGTGTGAACAAAGTCGAATTTGATCTTCACATTCTGCGATCCGTCAGCGGGAGGGATGAATTTGAATGACAACTGACGATTCTGAATGCTATGTCTTCGAAAATGTTTGACGAAAAACGAATTACAATGACGATTGACGAAATTGAAGTTTGGATTTGCGTTCCACGTGCTTCTCGGGACGAAATTGAATGATAAATCTTTGAAATTGAATGAAAAAAGTGCGAAAATGGATGGGAAAACCTATATTATCCGAGTGAGTTGGATAAGAAGTCGAGATTTAAAGCATGGGTTGAAGAGAATGACCATCGACACAATGTTGTATCCCTGCTACGATGTAACTCGATTTTAGCTTGGATGGGATACTACATGTACCACTGCATTTGAACTTTATGTAAAGATACATGTATACCATTACGCACTTAGTTGTTGCTATTCAAATGCATTTCACACTTTTGGAAACACCAGCGCACTTCACTTTCTTTCTTACGCAGGGAAGTAAGGCGACTTATTACTCCCATGGCTTCTGTAGTGACAACAAAAACTAAAACACCATCAAAGCAAAAAGTGACTTTCACACCCATTGGTATACCAAAATAGCAACGGTCAAATCAAGAAATGCAAACGAAACTTGACCGTGTCATCGAAAAATACAAACAAAACTTGTCAAACCAAACAATACAATGTACAAATAGAAATCTATCATACCGTCAAAGCAAACAGTGTTCGGAAAAACGCGATTATTGATTGCTTGTGTAGGGCGTGGTCGTGAGGCGCCTCCCCCGTAAGCAAAGTATCTAAGGTGTTGACTACAATGGACGAATACCACCGTTTCCCATTATTCGTTCCACTTTCTTGTAACTGTCCTCTCTCTATTTCCTGTATACTGCTGGTTGATATGAAAATATTTCGTAGCAAACATATATTGGCACGAAAATTTTGATGTTCGAGTTTTCTGAATGGTATCAAAGCATCTTTCAAGTTCATTTCCAGAGAAATGATTCATGCCGCTTAAACTTACCCTGTATGTTCAAAAACGAATCACACAAATCATTTAGAGAATGAGCTTTCTTTTCGTTTCTTTTCTTCTCACACTGTCTTACGTTGAGAAATTCAGATGTTAAAAGCCGTCGTGGCAACATTGTTCATAAAACGCATTTAAGGGCCTCACTCAAAGTCGGAAATAAATGTGTTCTTTCATTTTTGTTTATTTGTTGTTATTGTTGTTGGGTTTTTTGTTTTGTTGTTGTTGTTGTTGTTGTGTTTTTTTTTTTTTTTGCTCAGCATGAATGTAATTTAGACTTAGGCACTAATTTTGTTTGTTGACTTTATTTCTCGTGATATGCTATAAATGATGACTTATGTCTGTTAGTCCAATATCACATTTTGCAAATTTAGTGTGGGAGAATGAATACGGAGTATATTCGGCAATGGTGATCACTACGTCTGTCTTCATCATTATAATTGAAAAGGAAAAGAGGTAACATTGTCGTATGTTCAATGATGTTTTTTTTTTTTTTTTTTTAATTTAGTCAGTCATCAAAAAGGAATGATGGTGTAAAGAATAAGGTTCTGGACTCTTGATTGCTAGATCGTGGGTTCGGAACCTGTCCGGTGCGAGTACATACGAAGAGGTTGATTTGCAAACAATTTGCTTTAGAAGGTGTAATTGGTCCCTGGCAAGGTTTATGGTCGTTATTGCGAAGGTTCGTTAAACCATATTTAATTTTCGGAATAACGAACCTTCGGAATAGCGAACTGCAAACATCTGACAATGCCGGAGTGATACAAATAATCGTGTTTCTTGAAAGAGCAGTGCTCATACTGAGAAGGTTATTCTGCGTGTATTTCATCATAATAGTTATCATCAATGTCCTATTATTATCATCACCTTTTTATAATCGTTATTTACATTATATAATCATCATTGCAAGTTGGTACAACAGCTGGTACAAGTATCGAAAATACTGTGAATGATATTTGGATGTCCGATATCAGTTTACGCTTCCCTGCCCTGTCAGTAAGCCTTTAATTTAAACTCGCTTATTTTGCTGTGCCCCGTCTAGACGAAAGCAGATCCCACGTCACTCAGTGCGGAAAAGAGTGGGCCCTTACAATTTGCTCATACCAGACAAAAAATGTAAAACGATACTGCTGGGAAAACATACTTCGATTTCACAATGTGATTGTTGTTGCCTTTTTCGTACTTGTGCACTTTTACCAACCTGAACTTGGCTGAAACATTTATGGAAGCTGATTCTCAGTCACTTCTATACCCCTTCGAAGACATTGGTTAATAATGATGTGGACTTTGAAGTTTACATTCAGTGGTCTACATTTAGCTATCTCAGAAGAACATAGACAAGATAGAATGGTATTATGATGACTCAGAGTGTTGCAAACATTGTGCCATATTTGATTCTTTGCTATAAGACCAGACTAGGATGAAAGAAAGAGGAACTATATTCGCATTTCTGTCTTTCAAGTCACAATTAACTGGCAAACTTGCCATCGGGGAGCTGGCGTCAGACTTTAAAGAATTGATGGAGGTTAAATTCCACACCGCTTTCAGATTGGCTAAAGCAGAAGGAAGAAAACAGAGGAAAATGATGAAGGTTCTTTAAATCGAACATAAAACAAGTTACGGAATGTTTTGTGTTGAATGTTTAGGATTAAAATGATATGGAACGTTAAAGTTTTTAATGTTATGGAGTGTTAAAGTTTTAAAATGTAAATGATTTAAATGAGTTTCAAATGTTATGAAATGTTAAAGATTTAAATGTTATGTAATTTTAACGTATAAAATGTTAATGATAGAGTTTTAAATGTTATAAAATGTTAAAGATTTAAATGTTATGTAATTTTAACGTATAAAATGTTAATGATAGAGTTTTAAATGTTATGAAATGTTAAAGTCTTAAATGTTCTCACGTGACAGTGATATCAACTCCATTCGGTTCCAACTCAAATCTCTGACAAAACTTCACACAAAATGTTAAATTCATTGTTGCGATGAGGTTGTCACATCAAAACATTTATTTTCAACTTAAATGAGATTTACTACTCATTGAAGGAAAGAGAGGTAGACTGATTCTTTACTCTGTTTGATGCACGAATGCCGACCCAGGACAAAGGAGGGTAATTTTACAATCGAATTTCCCCTACAGCAAATCTTGAGTAAGGAAATCAAATTCCATTTCTCTATCGCAGAAATTGGGACGAATGGATGGAAAGACGATCTTCTCAACGTTCTTTTCTGATCCCCACAGTCCAGGTTATGTTCCCTACTCAATATTTTAAAACAATTGCCAATAAATGTTTTATTCTGTCTTTCACTCTAGTAAAAATCATGATCGGGTCTTGAAAGCAAAGAATTATGCCAGAAAACATGAAAAAAAAAATAACGCAGCCATGTTTGAAGGGTTGTACCCCTTAAGATTTTACAAACCTCTATCTCGAGGCTTTCGAAGAGGCAAATATCTGACGAATCACTGACAACTGATCAGCATTGACAAATGACTATGAACCCACTGGTCGAATATTGGTCTGTATTCTCAAAGCAATGTCGTTTCATTATCCAATCTGCCTGCAGAAATTGAGCATGGTGGGAACGTCGAAGAGAAAAGTGAACAGGTCATTGTGCCTCGTACTCTCTTGAATTTATTTCGCAGGGATGTCCTTTATTGGATTGACATCAGAGATTAGGAGGCAAAACAAATTATACGTTTTCACTCAATTGAAAATGTGTTTTAAATCTCTGGCATCGTCACTTTATGCCATCGTATTCAGTCGACTGATTAATTGATTTGATTTCGGCTTTCATGCTTCGTGTATCTCTCTTTCTGAGTTTCATTGAACCATGGAGCTCTATGATTGAACTGTGAACATGATTGTATTCCTCCATTCTATACCAGGGAGGTCTCACCTCTCTGATTCAACAGTCTGTCAGTGAAGTACTTCAGGTCTGTGTGTGGTTATGTGTGGACAATAAGGCATATAGGAAAGATTGTCCTTTCGAGCTTTAATATTAGACCCATTTATTCGTTTCAATTCAAACGGGCTGATATATCTTCCCAATTCCCAGGTTTCTCTATAGTCTGTGTCTCGTTCGTTTTCCTTCGTTCCTTCCTTCCTCCCGCTGCCAAAATAATATTTGCCCCGACTCTGATGTGTCGTCATGGCAACCACCTTGTCTCAATGTAGATGATAGAGATAATAACAAAACATGGTCGACAACACGATTGTGGTCTTTGGCTGTTTGCGCTATACATGGCTAGTCTGTCGTTTTAGGGTATGGAACAAATCGTTCCCGTTCGGAAGAAAGCGCGTATACTCGGATGAATGAAGGGGTTACAGTTCGTTATTCTGAAGGTTCGTTATTCCGAAGGTTCTTTAGTCCGAAGTTTCGTTATTCCTAAGATTCGTTATTCCGAAGGTTCATTAGTCCGAAAATTTGATAAGGTTTGTTATTCCAAAGGTTCATTTATCCGAAAATGAAATAAGGTTCGTTATTCCGAAGGTTCGTGACGGGCCCTATTTCATTATCGGATCAAGGAACCTTCAGAATAACGAACCCTATTTCATTTTCGGATTAACGAAATCTTTGGAATAACGAACCTTCGGAATAACGCCACTAGAATGTTCGGATTAACGAACCCTTTTTCATTTTCGGATAAACGAACCTCTAGGTATAGATAATTTGTGTGTTTCGGATTAACGAACCTTCGGAATAACGAACCTTCGGAATAACGAACCCTCGGAATAACGAACAGCACCCGAATGAAGGTATCCCATAGCTGGACGAGATGATACAATCAGGTAGGTGGGATCAAGGAGGCACCACTAGTTATACCTTCTTGGAGGGATAGAATCAGTCATTCCTTCCTCTCAGATACAACTAAACTTCAGCATTTTCATTTTTTTTCACTACCTGAAAATCTACCGCTAGAATACTTACGACTTACCTTATCCTATAAGCAATTTTGCGTACAGGGACATCAGTTAACGTGAACACAAGGAGAGTGTCTTGATGAAAAGAGCTGTAAGCTTTAGTAATGTTAACGTTGGCGTTTGATAAATGTCAACTATTGAATGATCATAACCAAATTGCACTAATGTTCAGCGTAGCCATAGTCCTTGTGGATTGTTTGGTTTTCTTTTTGCTCACATCCTTGTCATATTCAGACATATTTGATCAGTAAACTCATATCAGAACCTTGTTTGCATGATCTACGATACACAGAAACTGACTCCATGTCAACTATTGAATGATCATAACCAAATTGCACTAATGTTCAGCGTAGCCATAGTCCTTGTGGATTGTTTGTTTTCTTTTTGCTCACATCCTTGTCATATTCAGACATATTTGATCAGTAAATTCATGTCAGAGCCTTGTTTGCATGATCTACGATACACAGAAACTGGCTCGCATCACGCATTCTAAACAAAGTGTAGCCGCAGTTTCTCGAACCATGGAGCTATTGGTAGCTCCATGCTCGAACCAAGCTATCTGTGTCCTTCGCTGAAATTGTAATGGGGCTCTTAGGAGAGATCAAGCATTGAAATGTGTGCGCGTGGGGGGGGGGGGGGGCTTGTCTCATGAAGTAGATATCCCATGTGATTGAAGTACATGTACAGTTGTCTATACATCCTCAATGAATCCTCACATGTGCTTGTCTTTTCCTCTCCGTACTTCCCTTCTCCCAAGGATCCGTGCTCATTGAATTCTTACACTCTGTATCATTCACGTCCAATTTGCCACAAGAATTGGAGGCGCAGACACTGCAGCTTCACTGGAAATAGACCAGGTCTTCATAATCATTGTCTTGGTTTAATCAAATACATTCATACATACACACACAGATACATATACACCAATATTACATACATTTTGTTGCTATTTTTAGCTCATCTGAGCCAAAGGCTCAAGTGAGCTATTGCGATCGCCCTTCGTCCGGCGTCCGTCGTGCGTCGTGCGTCGTGCGTCGTGCGTCGTCCGTCGTCCGTCGTCCGTCGTCCGTCGTCCGTCGTGCGTAAACTTTTTACATTTTCATCTTCTTCTTGAAAACCCCAAGACCGATTTTCATCAAACTTGGCAGGTAGCATCCCTAGGGGGTTAGGAACTCAATTTGTTAAAATGGGCAACATGCCCCACCCAGGGGGCCCCCAGGGGGCCCCAAACCCCCCAAAATTAAGGAATCTGTAAAAATCTTCTTCTCTAGAACCAGAAGTGATAGAGCTAAGTTAATACTATGAGTTAGTACATTGATGACTGTAGTTTCAAGTTTGTTCATGGCAAAATCAGGGGTGCCCCCCTTGGGACCCAGGGGAGGGGGGTGGGGAGGGATCCTAATGGGGCCTAAATTGTACATTTTCATCTTCTTCTTGAGAACCCCACGACCCATTTTCACCAAACTTGGCAGGTAGCATCCCTAGGGGGTTAGGATCTCATTTTGTTAAAATGGGCACCATGCCCCACCCAGGGGGCCCCCAGGGGGCCCAAACCCCCCCCCCCAAAAAAAAAAAAAGAAATGAGGGAATCTTTAAAAATCTTCTCTAAGATAAGCTAAGATAATACTATGAGTGAGTACACTAATGACTGTAGTTTCAAGTTTGTTCATGGCAGATCCAGGGGTGCCCCTCTTGGGGGCAGGGGGGGGGGGTTGGGAAGGTCCAAATGGGGGCCTGAATTGTACATTTTCATCTTCTTCCTGAAAACCTCATGATGGATTTTCGTCAAACTTGGCAGGTAGCATCCCTAAGGGGTCAGGATCTCAATTTATCAAAGTGTGCACCATGCCCCACCCAGTGGGCCCCAGGGGGTCCCAATCCCCCCAAATTAAGGAATCTTTAAGAATTTTGGCCCTTATTGTACATTTTCATGTTCTACTTGAGAATGCCTGGTCAAATTTTAGTAAAGCTGTGAATAATTTAGATTAGTGACTGCGTGAAAGGTGAACTTGCGATACTCAGGTGAGCGCTGGACCCGCGGGTCTCTTGTTTAACATATTATGGAGACAAAAGGTAAAGAAGGAAGAACATTTTTCACCGAGGTTGTTACTTTATACATAACACGGTTAAAGCCAACATAGTTTTCAGAAGGACTCAAAATCCATCTTCCACCATTTGGAATTTGTGTGCAATGCATAGAAAAGATGAAAACTGAAATCATATATATCACAGCTGTATTTCACACTTAAAAGTTTGTACATATAAAATCTCTATTTTAGAGGAAATTCCAGCACAGGCTTGTGAAGTACGGTGTTTTGCCTTTAATGTGTTTTCTTAGTATGACAGCAGCTGGGAAGGATCATTTCTGTATGAGACAACATTGTACTTTGTAGACATGTGTCTGTTTTTGTCATCCCAAATGGTTTGCACCCAGCCTACGAGAAAAGACCTTTTCACATACATGGGTTGTAGCTCGCCCACGTGTGTGGAATCTCCGCCTCTCGTCTTTCCTGTAAAAGAAGACCACGGAATATTATAGGCCCCTGGACCTCGCAAACATGACTGCAGTAGAGTATATCAATCACTCATTTCGTCTGGTTCAGCTCCATGGCATATAGGTCTCTCAAGGAATCGAATCCCAAACATTCAGAAATGAATGAATAAATGGATGAATGAATGAATGGATGGATGAATGAATGAATGAATGAATGAATGAATGAATGAATGAATGAATGAATGAATGAACAAAAAGGTCTTGAAAGTCATGACTGATTCTCTCTTGAAGATAACGTCTGCTGAAGTGACTTGTTGGACAGGGAGTGACGAAGGGATATTATCAATTTCGGAAGGGCGAATTTCCTGTTATCATTAGAGGGAAATTGGTCCCCAGCGCCAGCCCAAGTCTATATGTATCTCATTCTCGTCAATGTCAAACGAAGACATCAAGGTGATGTTAAATCCCCCTAAGTTTTTACATGTGTAAACACATGCATTTTAAAGCTGTACCCCATTTTTTTCTTTATTTAGTTGACTTATCTTAGTGGACTGCAATGCAACGAAACAAACACAATTTTAGAAAATATCACGCAAAAAAATTTATTATATTGCACTAACACTGTTTATTGGCCACACAATTTTTTTTTTCTTGGGGGGGGGGGGGAATCATTCAAAAATATGATTATTTCTAGTGTTTATGTCATGTCATACATCAATTTGAAGTAGAAACATTTAAAATTTTCACTAGCAAAATTGATACAGATCATACTCAATGTAATGTTTTATGCCAAACGTACATTTTCATATTGAAAAATACCATAATTTTGGTTAAAAAGTGGGGATGATATTTTCAAATTTTCCTCGATGGTTTCCCATATTTTTGTACCTAATTTTGTAGATTAGTATCTAAGAAAACCAGTACAGAAATTGCGGGTATTTATCTCTTTTCACTGCTGAGATATTTGCATAATTGTGAATCATGTTTGGAATGTCCGTGTAGTCCCATATAATGTAATATAAATACAGAGTCGGTCAATTGTTTTCTTGAAAAGAAAAGCAAGAAGAATGAAATTAATGTCAAGGTCACGTGACTAACATGTGGTTGAAGGCGAGGTCCTCGCGGGGCGTCATGGTATACAGACGACCTGCTGAGTACATAACTGGACGTTGATCAAGTTGACGTGAATTTCCTCACACTCATCGACTTTCTGTAACTATTTGTATCTGCTACTTTACTCTTGTTGCTCAACTCACCTTTTCCCTTCGCAATCATATAATTTTACCCTTAGGCTGTTAATTCTACCAACATGCCATAAAGTTTTATCAAATTGCATACTTTTGTCCTTTTCTGTTATTGTTTACAGTTCGTAGCTCATGCTTTGCCCAAACGTTCGTAGAGTGGAGAGAGTACAGCGTGGGAGATTGAAAGAGAGCGCGGATTTTGCTGTCGTCTGCAATGCACTTCACCTTTCACCTACGCCCCTTGGGATCGATCGATCGCAGGGGATATATCGCGCCTATCAATCATTGGTTGAGTCCGTTTCGCCTGTAGGAATGTCCTTCGCCAAAAATCTCTACTTCCCTTGCATGTATTCCTCATTTTGGCAGACTAATGTTTCGGTTTATTTAATCGGATTTAATCCGTCAACGGACTGTCGGGTGAATAAAAATAGGAACTGGTGATACATGGCTGAGTGTAGCTGAGCCTGATCTCAGCGTGTATCGAGGGAAGATCTTGTTTTTGAATTGAATATAGAGATATTTAAGATGATAAACGCCAGTAGAATCTGCTTGCATGAAGGTCATCAAGGAGAAACAGATGATCCCAGAAAAAAAAAGAACAAGTAAAAAGTAAAATTTAAATGGAGAAATCTATTACAGTATCTATTCATCTTTTATATTCATAAATAATGACGCTGTATAATAATCAGGTGTTCAAATATAACAATAATTACGTAACAGCCTCTCGAAGTAATGGATGCTTAGGTATTAGAAATTCAAATTCATGTGAGAATGTTCCACTTGAAGTAATCTCTTTGAGTTATCTTCATGCTCTATAGTCCCGTTACTGGAATGTGCTGAGACTAATTTCTCCATACCTTTTGAAGGAGCTAAAGGCAGATATTCTTATATGATATGTCTCAGAAAACGAAATTAGTGAAATATCATTTTTTGTGCATTAATTGTTCTACATGTGTAAAGTGAACTTATAAATCGCCGTAGAGTTCCCCAATATAGAGGGCAATTAGACTTGAAAATTTATAGTATACTGTTGTGAACAGATTTTTTTTCTTAACCTTTAGGAAATGTTTGACATATTTGTCTGCATTCGCTGAATCCACCTGTTTCAGTTTGTTTTGGGAAACATCCCCTTTAAGGTAGCTGTTTAGACGCGCAACAAGAGGTCTTTAGAGGAGCGGCTATAGAGTAGCTTGACCTTTGCAACATTTGACTTTTCCGGTCGCAGTGTTACAGCTGCCTGACACATGTGAGATTCGCATGTTTATTTGTAACAGCTTGCAAGCCGAATAGGATTCCTTTGAAATCAGGCCTTTCCTCTAGTTTGGTTTAATTTACAATTATATGAAACCCGGATCATACCTGGCCAGCTGAAAGCTATTTTTCAGTTTTCTGCAGGGCAGTGTAGGTTTACATGATGGGTGCAACGAAAACAACGGATTTACAGTAATAAGTGAATAGTATAATATCGTCACAAACCGCAAATTACAAAATTACATCAACGAAAACAAACAGAGAACAGAAGTATAGAATCACAATGATAGAGATCCCGAATTTCAATACCAATGCTGCTCTTTTCTTTTGATTGTTGGATGGTTTTTACTAAATAATATTCCAGTGCATTGAGGGCGAATCACAGCTCAGAGAAGGCTAGACTCAGTGCATTCAACAACGGAAAATTCACCTGCTACACTCTCCTGTGTTTGATCAAAACTGAATGAATACAAAGATGGAACGAATAGCTGGATGGTTAGAGCATAGATCGGGATACAGTCTGGAGGAATGAATAGGCAAGTCAGGCGTTACATGAATGAATAAAAAATGAATAATTAACCACCCAAAGTGGTATAACAGTAGACATCAGTTGGATTGACCCACTTCTCCTCATTTAGATAAGATATCTAAAACCCGTATTTCAGATTAAAAACTTGTTTATCCCAACTTAGATTAGGGTGAAACAAAGATAATCCAAAGAGGAGATCAAGAATGTAGTACAAATCTCCAAGTATACAAATGACACACAGTCTATAATAGGTATTGAAGACCTCGAAGAGCACTTGAATACACCCCTGTCAATCAAAAGTGCGTTGGCGATATTTTGTGGAATCTACTATATCTGTATTTCAAATTTTAAGGTCATCGTTTTGTGTACAATGTCGAGACATAGTCCAAACGGTCCATTTGACAGATTGTTTGAGGAGGATGAAGACATGTGGGGTGTGATGAAACAAGAACCACACCCCTGTATCTGTGTAACCATGGTGATAGTCCACGCTACCGCCTCGCAGTCCTGCAGTCCACCTATCATTCTACTGGAGTAGTAACTCTTTACGGCACTTGGTACCGTAGACTAGTCAGTTAAAGGGAGAGTATTGACTGCGTATAGATTTAACACGTGTTCAGTGCTGAAGATGCGTTCTGTTCAGGCTGCAGAGATCGTTATAAAGTTGCTTTCTTTGGGCTTAATGATTATAAATTAAATTCTGGGTGATCTGGACGACAAAGTGTGTATTGTTTCTTTTTTATGACTTCATTCGTGCATATACTTTATATTGTATTCGAAAAAAAAAATGACTTTACCAGATGAATGAAAGACGAATCGACAACTTGTACCGTTTTGAATCACGTTTTCTTTTTCTTTTTTAAGGATGGAAATAAACAAACTATTGAACTATAGAACTATTATTGTCAAGTAAATAGAAATTTCCAAAGCAACCACAAGAACAAAGATCCAGAACTCCATCATATGCGGGCATGAAACCACATATCTAGTGGATCAATTATTGTTTGTTTGTTGCTGTTTTTTTTTTTTTTTTTTGAGGGGGGGGGGGGGTATGGAGTAGTTTCCAAAGCTTACCATCGCGTATGTCTTCGATGGTATATTCTTCCACCCTGCAGCATCTGATCTAGAAAAGGAGATTATCGCGGCGTTACGGACTACAGCTAGTTCAAGATCTTTGCCTTCGATAAAGGCCGGTTGTATTCTGGAGTGATATATGAACAGGTTAAAAAGGTCATGACAGCAAAGATGATAAGTTTTACAATTCGTAGGCGTCTGAATGTCGGTTCGAATCCATTCCGTGAAATCACGGAGGCACCAAGCTATTCGGAGTTTCAATCGAGTAGAAATGGAAATGAGAGTATAGTAGACAGATTACTGCATCGTATTTAATCATGCTGTTATCAATACTTGTTGGCCGCACGTGACCTTATCTCCATAAGTCATCATAACGGTGTCAACACAGGTACCTATATTGTTTGAAATGTAGTAACTGGAAAATGCTGAAGATTTATTGATTCTACGTGACTACGCGAGCTTGACTCTTGGATTAATCGGCCACTGGGGAAGTAATTAATTCTATGATAGCCCCCACGAAGCTCCACACAGAAGATGGTAAGGAGAATAGAGCCTCGCATAAGGGCATTACGCTATTTCGTAGGGCCTCGAACAGGGAACCTCAAGATATAGGACCTCGTGGTCTAATCCACTGCACCGCAGCAGGTCATCCTTTTTCAAGTGTCCATAATCTACTCATCGGCATGTCGTACGTTTGTTTGGTTGAGGCATCCTTGACCGATCTCTCGTCTCTTCATACACTCGACATCTCCCCTCCACCTCGGCCAGGTATAAAGCTCCTTGCCTCGGTCGAGCCGTGCGGGAAGGTTTTGAATGCTTCCACTGCTGGACACCCGCCGTGTGCTTTGACCTCTTCTTCCACCTGTCAACCACCATTGACGTCCCTCTGAAGTCAGAATATTTCGGAAATAAAGGAAAAGGCAGCATCAAAATGAGAGGATCGTTCAATTATAGACACATCACGGGGTGATTTAACCTTTGTCTCCACTTTGGCATAGCCATTGCGCTTCTTCGTTGACCTTGTGGTCATTATTGGTAGGATGTAACTTCCAGATGTTAGAGAAATTCAATGGCAGGCTCCTTCTGCTCATGGCGAAGGTTGTCTTCGTCTTTTTTAACTCGTGTGTTCGGATGGGGTGGAGTGCGGAAGGGAAGAGGTCACCACAAACAAGGAAATATTTAATTAAATTTCTTTAGACGTCCGTTGGTTAAAATGAAAAAAAAGTTTCATTTGTATGTAGCTAATCATGGAATACCACACACAACGTTAGAATGTGTTTTGCTTTTTGATATATTATTGTGATTAATGCACTGCAAGCAGATAATTATGATATCATATAATACATGTATATAAGTTATAAAGTGTTAGGACCTGACAGGCAGTCCCTGTATGAGCTCTGTTAATGAACCTGTTTTTCGCGGTTCTTCCTGCGTTCCCACTTCATGAGTATACATTTGTCGCATCGCTGTGGCTCTGCAGCATCCCATAGAGTCTTTTAAAATGAATTTCGTTTCGTCATAGATACTACTCTACATAAGCTCCATAGATACCATCAAGAAACAACAATGGCTGGTGAGCGTATTTCTTATTTCGGAGAATAACAGTGTGAAATACATGTCAAAATGAACTCCGCTGTCACTCTCAATTTTCAAAAAGAATCAAAAGTTATTATGTTCGCCTTCAGCTTTTTTTTCTTCTTCCTATTATCATTATTATTATTAAAATTATTATTATTATTATTATTATTATTACTACTACTACAACTACTACTGTTATTAAAGTAGTAGCAGTAGTAATGTTATTATTATGAAGCACCAAAAGCATTACATGTTCATGGTACTTGATTAAAGTTTGCCATGTATCAAGTAAACTGGCTTTGGTGAAGAGCAACTTGAAGTCGTGAGGTGGGGCACGCAGTGACCTCCCTACTTCTTTCTTCGTTAGCGAAATCATAATTTTTTCTCAACCGTTAAAAGTCGTTAAAAAATGCTTTAAAGACAGGGGTAGGGAGAGTGCATTGATCTTCGTTACCCACTCACTGCAAACTGACCTAGCGAGTAAGGTCAGTTGTGTGTTAATGCTGGAATGGATCATGACTGACGCTTGTTTAGCCTGACGCTTTGTGGAGACGCAAGATGTGTCTTAAAGGTAGGGAATCCCACTTGCATGCCTTAAATGAAGAGTTGTATAAACACAGTGATATGTTGAAGAGAGTATCATTTTAGAAACTCCCATAAAGTATTGAAAGTGGAAGGTAACATTTAGTACATTTTTATTGACCGTTAGATTTTGAATTGAATTTTTTCGGGGCTCACCGTAAATTCCAGTACATTACTAGGCTACCTTTGCAGACCCATGCACTGCATGTGTGTCCATCATGTATATTTTGTGAATAAAGTTCATCAAAACTTACAAACATTTTTATATACATTCTTGCCACACACTCTATGTGTTATTACATCAGCTCTTATACTTTTAGATTTGTGTTTATAGATAAAAAAATACAGAAGACTGCAACAAAAAGGCTTAAGTGTGGCTGACACACAGAACTACTGAGTAGTTGAGTTTTGTGCATTATTCAAATTGTAGATAACTGTTGACTTCCAAATTTCTAAGCAGTGGCTTAAAGAAGTCCCCTGAGGTTCAGATTTAATGTTTTGCTGCATTTTGGGAGTTCTGTAAAAGGTATCCCCTACCTTTAAAGACATCGTTCTTGCAATTAGTGTCCGATTTCAGTTTCACATGATATTGTAATGCGTATATGATGAATGACATACAAACTATAGGCCTATATTATAAACATCTATCACCTGAGTAGAGCGGTCATTGGAGGGAAACAGATAAAAAATTAATGATCTTCATAGACAGGTGACCGCACTGCAGTCAGGTTGGCGGCCAATTTATGGCAGTTACGTGATAGCTGACACGTGACTCTATTTGACCAAGGAGGTATGTACCTCCTTGATTTGACACACATTACTGCAGAAGCTAAAAGTGGGTAAGACGTTGCATTGCAAATCGTTAACTCTCCTCCCCTCCCCCCAAAAAAGAAATGAATACTGGTAATCGACTTAAGCTGTCCTTTAAAAAGACGTTATGTGAGATGTAGGAACCTAGGCAAACAGGTAACTGCGTCGACAGTGAAACTTTACAGGTACTTTTTACCATTGGGAGCAGTGATTCTAAAAATATTCAAGATATCACATTTGATGCATATGTGTAGATTAGTTGTATCACAAAACATCCTATACAATGTAAAAAAATGGCAATAAAGCCTAAAATATATGGAGATATCAATATTTTTCTCAATAAACCATAATTGTTGACGGTTTAGTCTAGGACCATTTTTATTATAACTATTGTTCACATTTTGTATATGTAACAATACTCAACATTAGTTATTCAAATTTCCACATTGGTTGTTTCTATCCCTAACTCACTTTTTACATTATGTCTTTAAGCTGGAGTCCATGACCGCTATACACAGTGCATGTTGCCCACGAAGGGCTGGACTATATGTCGATTTATGATGTATGTAAGTATGTATGTATGGTATCTGCCTGTCACGGAATGTTTTGACCTCTCTCTCCACTTTCACCTGATCAGTGTCCATCGGAAACGACCCTATATATAGAGAGAAAGGTTGGTTGATCAGTGGTCATTTTATGTCGCCATCGGTCTAGCTGGCATGATTATCTATCAGTATCTCAGCATATTTTGATATTTTATAATCTTATCAACACGCCTGCCGCATTGTGATGTTCAGTTACATCAATGGAGTAGTGGTGGCAACGTGAAGTTAACTTTCTACATTATACAGTATAATTACATATAAAGCTTTATGCTCACTGTTGCTTTTGAAAGATAAAAAGAGACAATGAATGGAAGCAAAGAATGAGAAAAAAAAGGGAATGTGAAAAGAAAACAAAATAGTAAAGGAAAGTTAATTTGTCTTCCCTGGGTGTTTTTTTCCTTCTAAATGACTGAGGAATATAGAGTTTAACCTTTAATTCACTTTAGTCATTTTGTTCGTCGACCCTGCCTAAGTCGACATCGCGTTCAGTTCAGTTCAGGTTTCAGTTTTAATTTATTTCTGCATTTTCCATGAAAATTGTCCATGAATTAAGTACATGTTTGCGTATGCTGTCTTATATGATTGTAACAACAAATCTTTCTTACATAGGCCTAGCTTACATCTCAAATTCGTCTCAACATTCCCACCTAAGAATCATAGCAGGTATATTCAACATCTCAAACGAATCGGAGGAATGATAATAATTCGGTATCACCATGACCACGGTTGAATTGTTCCAATCCGTAGTAGAGGCCTTTGTCCAAGTCAAGCAATTTACTTTTTGACAACGGTCTCCTCCACCTGTATATATCTTGTAAGATTTGTCATGATATAAATTTGTATTAGTCACAAGATTACATTTGTAATGAGAAAACTCCTGTTTATATTTTCATGACTTGTGAATATGTTTGATATTGTCACACTTATTTTAGTTTAATACAAATTGGAGAAATAAAACTTAGTGAAACTGAAACTACTGAAATGTTACAGCAGCTGCTATTCTCGATACTTTTGCTATTGTTATTGTTCGTCTGGCTCAGTGTATGACTAGTAATATTACAAGTCTTACGGACGTTAAATTCAAGTTCATAAAACATTTGCATCTTTCACTTACAAGCTTAGCCGAATAGAAACTCGTTCGGAATTTGTTATTCTAATCACCCCCCAAAAAACAAAACAAAACAAAACAAAACAAAACAAAACAAAACAAGCAAACAACAACGACAACAAAAAACAACAACAACAACAACAAAAACCAACGCAAAAAAAAAGAATAAATGACGAAGAATAAAAAGAGGATATGTTTCTTCGCGTGAGCATCTGGATCATTTCATGACTTTCAGATGAAGGTTGTACCTCTACAAGCTCAGATATAAATGTCGTTTAGGAAGCCCATGTCTGTTTGAAATGAAGTGAAAGTAATAACATAAAAACAAGCATATAAACGTCACAGCGAGTTAGATTAAAGAAAACGCGATAGACATCAAACCCCATGGTGTAAACATAATAGACGATAGATAAAACGAAGTGGTGATTACCCGGGAAGGCCGCATTTGATTATACAGACCAACTTTCAAACAATCATAAATCTTTTGTTATTGACAATGATGTTCGCTCACACCCTCAGTGATTTGTCGAGCAGTTTCACTCTGTTTATTCAATATAACATTCTCATGCGAGGTTAACGAAGTCCTTTAAAAACTCGAGCGAGAGAAACGGTGGCTACCGGGAAGGTATGAGGGGAAAGTGCCGGGTCGCCCGGGGAGGGTCGCGACATCACTCTTGGGGGCTCTCTAGAGTGCTGGGAATCCAACGGTGACGGGAAATACACCTGCACACACGTGAGCAGTGTTCAATTTCAGTCAGCGACGAACTCGGAAGTTATCTGAAAAAGGTACAATGTATCACGTCTGCAATTCACACGGGAGCTCCAACATCCCATTGACATAACACAGGTGAAGTCAGATAATCTGGAAATGATGGTTAAAAACCAGTTTGACGGATCGGAGATGATGAATAGAGAATCTTGTAGAAGGGGGTCGTCAGCTAGCAAACTGACACTACCTAAATTTTCTGGAGCATAATTACTGAACTTTAGCTTATATGATCATGATGAGAAAAAAAAAAGAGGAATATTCTCTTTTCAAGGCACTTCTTCGAGCTTTAGTAGGGGAACACACGTATTCTTTCAACTTGATAACGTGGTAGCTAGATTTCAGACAAGGACCACGTGAATTTTCATTATCAAAGTTTCAGTTTGACTAGTATTACTTATGTCAACAGTCTATGGGGTTTAATTTAGGGAAGTAATCCCTTCGGTGATGTGGTCATCAACATAGAAAGCCATACCCCTCCCCAATCTCTACCTCTATCTTTTTATCCATCCATCTATCTATCTATCTATCTATCTATCTATCTTTCTATCTATCTACCTATTTATCTATCTAATCTATATGCCTGTCTATCTGCCTGCCGTTTTGTCCGTCTTTTTGTCTTTCAAATCTGTCCATTTCTTTCTCCTATCCATCCATCCATCCATCCATCTATCCATCCATCTATCCGTTCATTTATGTTTCTCCAATTTTTCTCTTATCTATCGATCTGTCGATCAACATTTCGTTTTCCTCTCCTCTGTCTGCTGTCTCTCTATCTGTCTGTCTGTCTGTCTGTCTCTTTATATATATATCTCTCTCTCTTCACATTTCCTTCTTTCCTTCCCATGATACGGGGAGCGCGGAGGTAGCATGGTACATACTTACCGTCTCGACGTGTATTCCCAGGGTTGAGAAAGATTGGCGGAATGTGACGAAGATGTAGCAGTTAAACTCCCTGGTCATTGCACTTCCCATGCAAGGCGTCATCCCCCGTCTTTGCAGGGTGATGCGCAGCGCCACACACGGGCATAATTATGGTGGGAATACACTGAAGGTGCTAGGTTTCCCCGCTCCTTCCCCACCTTCAATGAAATCTCAACTGAATACTGCATACGTATCAGTGGTGGATCGCGGAGGGACGCTCCAGACGCGAGCCCCCTATATCATTTTTTTTGAAACTAAAGAAACAAAAAAAAAAATATGGAGGGGGGGGGGCCTTTGATTTTGTAAAGGTGCCCCCTCCCTCCTTTGCGGAATTCCTGGATCCGCCCTGCGTATAAATGACAACTGACCTACGATTGACCTAGATCAAATTTTAACTCACTTTGTCCAATTGTGTATAGTACTTGAATTCCTGGAGTTGTGAGCTTTTTTTGCTTATTTCCTTTGGTGGAAGCTAATTGTTGAATCAAAGGCTTTGATTGGTGAGCCAGTTAATTTAATAATTACTTACTTGATTAAATAATTGCAGTAAGGCCATCTGCAGAAGACTGGGTTGATTTGCAATGCCTTGCAAATTAGGACTACGTCCTGCGGATGAAGGTTTAAATGATACTTGGGCTAAACTATAGGCCTACAGTGTTTGTATGTGCAAGGTGCCTTCTATCATTTTTCTATAAAATGTAGGTCCTATACAATTCTTTCTAACTCTTTCTATCCTCTCAGGTTTGCTAGTTTGAGATAATACCTGTCTCGTATGTAAGTGCGTCTCATCTTGCAACAGTGTTTCATTTTCAACAATTGACAAGAGAATTCAGAATTCGTCCTGTGAAAATCGGGAGGAAAAAAGTATGAAAGAACATTGTGACTTTCTGATTGTCAGTCAGTAAATTAACGAGACGAAGTATGAAAGAACATTGTGACTTGTATGATTGTCAGTCAGTAAATTAACGAGACGGACGAAACATTTCATTTTCATTTCATTTCATTTATTTCATTTCCAACATTTTCATACACAAAATAACACAGCATCAATACAATGTAGTAACAAAGAAAAATACGTGAAGTTAACAATACTACGCATCACAAAAGCAAAAGAAAATTGAATTAAAACTAAAGTTGCAGGAAATGGAGGAGACATGCTAAAAAGCTAAGCTTGTATTTTGCAGTCTCCTCGTGGACAAAAAGACTAAATAACATCAAAAAGCAATTAGCTAGACATAATATAAAAGGTGCACAACACATACAGACCTATACAAACAAACAAACAAACAGACGGACAAACACAAGCAACCTCTCTTGTAAAGAGAAAGAGAGAGAGAGAGAGAGAGAGAGAAACAAAACACAGTGAAGGAAAAAGAGGAAAAGAGGAAATTATTTTGAAAGAAGAAACAGAAAGAGACAAGAGGACAGGAAAAAGGCGAGAAAGGAGAAGAGATGAAGGGTCCATATACCAGCACACGCGAGGCACATAGTGCGGTGGATCACCGAGGTATATGTACATAATGTAGGAAAGGAATAAATAATAGAAAAGAATGAGTATAACGAATAAAAAAGAAAGCTCAAAATTAAGGCTAACTAAAATATAACTCATTCAACTATATAGGAATTTATGAACAATTTCTTCAGTTTGAATGTGAATGTTTCATACTATTATCGAGAGAGTTCCAAAATTTGGGGCCAGTAAAAGAAAATATAGATTTAGCAAACATAGTCCTAGTTAATGGCAAATGAAATGAGTTAGATTGCCGGGTAGGATAAAGATGAACAGATCTATTTTTAGTGAACATGGACTCAAACACAAATGGGAGAGAATTATTGGTAAGTTTGTACATGAATTGTCCTAGGTGTAGAAAATACAAATCCTTTACACGTAAGATTTTGTTTTCATGAAATAAGACATCAGTGTGACTTCTCCACGATTCATTGCAAATAATACGAAGAGCTTTTTTCTGTAACAAAAGTAGTCTTTCCAAATGAGAAGAATGTGTGTTTCCCCAGGGGAGTATACCATAATTCAAATAAGGTAAAATCAGAGATGAATATAACATTAAAAGAACGTTTTTGGGTAACAAAATTAACTTTATTTATTACACCTATATTTCTTGAAATAATACGGCTTATGGAATCAATATGTAAATTCTAAGTGAGTTTACGGTCAATAATCAAACCTAAAAATTTGATTGAAGAGACTTCTTCAATAACTGTGTCATTCAGATAGACATTCCTTGATACATTTTCCAAAGAGTTACTAAAAATCATACATTTAGTTGTTGTTTTTTTATAATATTTACTGAAAATTTATTTGCTCTTATCCATTGACGTAATTTATCCAATTCAACATTAAAACATCAATTAATAAATTAGGATCAGAATGTGACAAAAAACATTAGAATCATCAGCAAATGATAGAAAAGAAAGAATATTTGATGAATTCGGCATGTCGTTAATGTAAAGGATAAATAAAAGAGGTCCAAGCAAACTTCCTTGAGGCACTCCACAATTGACATTTTGCATAACTGATGTATGTCCATTAACATAAACAAATTGCTTACGGTTAGAAAGGTAACTCCTGAACCACTCCAAGGCCTTTCCTCGGATACCATAATGTGATAATTCATAAAGAAGTATATTGTGGTCAATGGTATCAAAGGCCTTGGAGTAGTCCAGGAAAACGCCGACTGTATGATGAAATTGATCAATAGCTTTTGAAACTTTATCTAGAAAGGTAAGTATTGCATGGGATGTGTTGTGGTTTTGCCGGAAACCAAACTGATAATCAGAAATTATTTTATGAATATCCAAAAACTTTAATAATCTAGAATGAACCATTTTTCAAATAATTTCGAAACAAAGACCGAAGCATACAGTATATGAAATATACATATATTTGTGTGTGTGCGTGCATGCGTGTATATAGGTGCAATGCCAGTAGATATTTTCGTCAACTCTTGTTAACAGTTGAATTATGATTTGATATCCAGCCACACTAACTTATCAGAAATCGATTGATCTCGGGGCAACAGTTCGAATTTAGTCTTTTAAAGACAACTCTTGCACGAAATTTTTCCTCGCTCAACCTAGATGCCTGATCATCTCGACTCGTTCGTAACATTACGACCGTGTTCTTGCCCTGACCTTTCAACCCGAATTCCTCGCTGTCTCGTAAAATTCCCAAAGTTTTGTTAACCCAGGTCAAAGAGATTTTGTATATTTACCTTTTGATCCTACTTCACCTGGATTTTTGTTTTCGTGTCAAGACTGGTCGAGTAGATCTAGTAAGAAACAACGGAATAATGACGATGAATCATTGATGATGACAATGATGATGATGACGACAATGAAATCGATGATCGTGGCGGTGATTGCGATTCAAAACACTCACCTTAGACATGTTTTTGCTCTGTTTGTCTTTTCAGAGGCTGCGAATATCATCTACGAAATCAAGCAGAAAAAGAAGGCCCAGGCGCAGGCACTGCTGCCTTTCACCGTGAACAAGCGCACCGGCGAACTTCGGACGTCGAGGGCGCTTATTGGCGGAAGTTACGTCATCACGTTTCTCGCGTACGCGCGGGACAAGAGGCAACCAAAGAACAAAGCCGTTGCCAAGGTGAAGATTAAGGTCATGGAGCTGGGACAGTTCCAGTTCATCTCGGAAACTTTCGAGACCTACATTGAGGAGAACAAGGTTGGGAGGACGAACTCGTCGGTGAGAGTGAAAAATGCGAAGGTTGATCAACCAGTCGTGTTCTCGATGGTAAACGTCACGCCCCACGAAGGTAGTGACTATTTCGGCATCAACGCCACAACGGGACAGGTATGGGCACTGAGGAGTCTAGACAGGGAATGGAGGAGTAGCTACAACATCACGATTCTTGGGAGGTGTGGCGAAGAGCGGGATGAGACTGTCTTAGTGGTGCACGTGTTGGATGTCAATGACAACCCGCCGAGATTTCCCTATGACATTTTACGGATGTACGTCTACGAGAACGTCAATGTGTCGCTATCGGGTGAGACGGTGGTCAATGCAACTGACATCGATGAGGGTGAGAACGCCTTAGTCTTGTACAGGATCCTCCACGGGTCTCGAGGAATCATTAGAGTTCAGCCTCGAAGTGGACAATTGTACAACAGCTACCGCATTGACTACGAACGCATCAAGAAATTTCGTCTCGTCCTCGCCGCCTACTCCGGCAAACTCTTCACGACGGTGCGCGTGTTCATTCACGTCATCGACCGCAATGACAACCCGCCTGAAGTGCCCAATTTCGAAGTTTTCTACAATGGCCTCCCCGACGCGATTCTGTCCGGTACCGAAGTCGGCAAAATACCAGCTCGGGACATCGACAGGGAGGGCAACCTCCGCTTCGTGATAATCGGTGATCAGGGAGCGGATGGCAACCAGAACGGGGATCAGGAAATTTTGCAAGTAGACAGTATTACAGGAGCGCTACGGTTTAACCCAAATAATGCTCACCATCTGGAAGTCACGGAAGAAAACCAAGTTGACACAGAGGTGACGGTATATGTCAGTGGTATGTCGCTGGCTGAACGCTGGTAATTTCATGACTGGTTTCTCACGGGAAAGGGAGGGCGGAGCGATATTTGAGGACGGGGGATCAGAGGAAAAGTAGGAAAATAGTGATTGAAAAATGATTGTGGCGTAAAAAGGTTAAATCAGGCTTGACGTCTGCTCGGAAATGTGAGACATAACTAGGATTCAGGATTTAAAGTGCAATTCCATCCCATTTTGATGTATTTTTTAAAAGATATAAATAGAGTATTATCTTAAATAGAGTATTATCTTACGAAAGGGATAGATACATTTGTAGTAGTGTTCTTAAAAGCAGATATAAAGTAACAAAGAAAAAAAGAATAAGGCCTTAAACTGTTTAAGTTTTACCGAATAATGATAATGGCCGCAAACACATTAAGAAAGTAAGCAAAGGTGATGATCTTATCAAGGTCTAACTCTCCCATACGTTTCATTCACTGACATTCAAAAACATGTTTTTCACCAAAAATCTCGTGACAACTACAACCCCTTTCTCCCTACAAGTTGTAATAGCTATAAGTTGTCACAACATAACAACAACAACAACAGCAACAATAAATATTGATATGAAAGTTACAAAGTTTGCTACACTTTCACGTGCGAAAGTAAATCTAGTAACGACCCGGCCAATAGGAGACTTGTGAGCCCATGACGTCATCACCTCGTAGAACTTTCCTATGTCGTTGTTCCTGATGTGACTTATCTAAGAAAAGATGTGAAACTTTGAGACTCTCTGACTTTTGAAAACACTACTGTTTTCAAAAACTGATTTTTACTCTACTCATTTCAGTCAACTTGAGCATGGTGGAAGCACCGTTTTATTGAGCAGCACGTTATAAGAATTCTAAACCGACAGGTAAACATAATCATGAAGCACAGGAAAACGAATTCATATTGTCCTGAAGCCCTAATTTTCCCCTCCACATTTCCGCAGTCTAATATGAAATGAAACTCCATCAGAGAAAAGTCGTTCACTCATCTCAAATAGAGTGAGGTAGTGGAATCATTATAGTTTCACAGTGGAACAGCTGCTGTTTACAAGGATTTGTCCCTCCCAGATGGTAGGATCACTCCATTTGTCCACCCCCATGCAATGATGTCCACCCCGATGCAACTTCTTAAAGATTTTGTGAGAATTTTCTTTATGAACCCTCAATCTAAGAGACGTGTGAAAAAAGGAAGCACCTAACAGTTATTTTAACTAGTAGTTCTTCTTCCCAATAGATGGCGTCCATGGAAGACGGGCTCGATGTCGGTTAGAGCTCACCAGCGTGTCAGAAGCCATGCTCCACAACAGCGTCAACGTCCGCATCCCCGAGGTCTCCCAAGACGAGTTCCTGCAGTCCGGAGGGATCGGTAAGCTCCGGGTCGCTCTCAGCGAGCTCCTCGACGCGCACAAACTCAACATCTTCAACATCCGGGAGATGACGGATAACGGACGCCCCATCGTCAACATCTCCTTCGCCGCGCGCAACAGCGAAAACCGCTTCCTCTCGCCTGAGCAGATCGTCAACACCATCTACTTCAAGCGCGACCAGCTGCAGCGTCTCTGCGGCCTGCTCGTCATCCCTGCCGAAGACGACAGCTGCCTCACCGAGTCCTGCGGAGGCTTCCAACGGTGCATGAGCCGAAAGACGCACACGGGCGGGAACTCGGTGTCGTCGCGCACCAGCAAAAACTCGGTGACCTTCCACGGTATCAACCCGTCCGTGGTGCAATGGTGCGAGTGTCCCGACCCGCACACCAGCAACAACTGCTCGGAGCCTACCGACTTTTGCCACTCGAAACCCTGCAGCAACGGAGCAACGTGCGAGAAAACAGACGATGGCTATGTATGCATCTGTCGTGAAGGATTCGCAGGTCAGTGTCCTCGTCCTCGTAGTCATGGCAACGGAGAAGAAATTGTTAAATTGTGTATAATTTTACCTGCTTAGTGGAAAACAAAGTGCCATACAGATTATGTTTTACAGTTCGTGTAATGATTCCTGTCTTTATCCTATATGCACTACCAGTAATGTAATTTTCTATAGAGTTCAGCCTCCTGCACATAGATTACAAAATTCAAAAGAAGGAGCATTATTTGAAAGTGAAATAATAATGAGGGGCACCTAGATATGAGCATTTCTATTGATGAGATACAGTGAAGTAAGAAACAAGATACTGAGTATGCCAGAGACAAGGATGAAATGGAGGTGCCAAATCGTGTGCATACTGACCCGTCATCAAAGTTCCTGTGTACGAATCAATAGGGAGCTTTGGATTTACGACGCGGACGTTTGAGGCGACGATTGCGTTGGCCGTTCTCCTCTCTCCCTACGTCGTGTTGAAAAGTAGCTTTAAACTACTACGCTAGAACGCAACCTGTAAAAAATAAAATGGCGCCCCCATATGATCAGTGCATCAAGCACCTCCGTGAATTGAGCGGACGTAAAAATAATCCTGAAATCGTAGTGAAAACTCAGACGACGTGAGCTGTAAATGGATCGCTTTTGATAAGCGATTTTGCGCATGCTCCGAACGTGTTTTTTTTTTTTCTCTGAAAGTCCCCATCGCGAAAATTTAAAGCTCCCTATTGCCATTTTTACGGTGTAAAGTATTTGTGCAGTAATTGACTAATCAGGGGCCTGCAGTCACCGATGTAGCGCTTGGGCAGGATTTGATCCAAGAATCCCTTGTTTAATAAGTTAGGAGTCTAATTATTCACAGTAGGATAGTGCTTCCACCGTTAATCTAGTCGTTTGATGCTGAGTAAGGCGTTCTCGTTGATTAGAATAACCAAAGTGTAACATATCTGACAGTGTTTGATTGTAGTATCGTATAATATGATACAATTATAAAAGCAATTGATTTAATTCATTACGATATTATGTTGAATTTGAAATTGTTTGCGGTGAATGTATAAACAGATGATTTTTTTTTTCTTTATCACGATTTTCTTAATGTTGACAGAAATGTACATTATTTCAATGGGCAATGATTGCTAGTGCGCCTACTCTAAACAAAACAGACAATTTCATTTACCATTTAGCAGAGTGAGTTCTAACGATAAAAAGTATTTCAGAATGTCATCATAAGTGTGTTTTCTGTTAGATCTATTAAATATATATGATCGGTATATAGTATAAGTATTATTTACATTTGCACGGACCCAGATGCTGCTACTGCAAGTCATGATTCAATAAAAAGGTCCATAAATGTATATGCATAATATTTCCATTACTATTTATAATTTCCGATCCATTCAGATATCGAGAATTATGCATCCACTTTTAAGGCCGTAATATGTGACTTGCATTAAACATTCTTTTATGAGAGAGTTGAACAATTTCAAATGTGGGGCATCTGAGAAAGTAACTGTCGCGTGAAAGTGGGGCATATTATTCTGCAAACCATTCGCGTAACATGTTAGTGTCGAAACAGGTAAATGTATGAAACAAACATAAGTGCCGTAAGGCTGTCAGAACACCTCACAGTCGTCGATATATAATCAAAGAGATACCACATTTATCAGAAGAGATAACCCCAAGGACAGAAAGTACGCTTCCTGCGAGAGTCAACAAACATCGAATGTGTCAGAGCGGGTTAACGAACTTTTTATACACAGTTCATCGATAGACACTATCGCTTCCGATCCGAATCACTTTGTATCGCTAGCTGATGGTTTGTATCAGTGTCGTCTGCTGCGGTGCAGTCACGTAATGTTGCACAGACTGTCATGGGGTTACAGTGCGATAATATGATATTACATTTGACGGTTCCATTTACGGACTCACAGCCACTGTCTTGAAATGTCACTTTTTATGTTGAATACAAAGAAGTTGCCGAGGATTCTGACAGCGTAAAGCCCTCAAGCGTTTTCTGCAGAGTGATTTTGCAAATTTTCTTGGCTTCTGATATAGTTCAAGGGTAGTTTTGAACGATGAGCGGCGGAATATTTTCAAAATCACTTGTTGCTGTGGCTTGTCGCCAGGCGTTGTAGATACTGGCAGTCCGGCAAATATAATTGTTATTCTCCGATTGAAAGTACGTCGACATGAAAAAGGTTATATTTGCGTGATTAGAGATCAAGAAGTTAAACAAAGACAAGTATGCATTCTGACAAAACATTTCTTGTCAATGACTAGCAATACCGATTCTGCTACCTCTATATAAACCCACGTAATAAGAATGAAATATTTTAGTGCGTGTGTGTGTTTTGTAGTTCACTTTTAAATAGATGGTTAACACCAAAAGTATGGAAAGTAGGTCTACATTATTCTTGACGTGAACACTTGCTATCTTGTTCATTAAGGTTATTGCTTATTTTTATTTATTTATTTGTTCATGTATTTATTTATTTATTTATTTATTTATTTATTTTTATCTATCTATCTATCTATCTATCTATCTATCTATCTATCTATCTATCTATCTATCTATTCATTTATTTATTCATCAATTTTGTAAGCAGGAGTGAATTGCGAGGTGGATTTTCGCAGGGGCCAGTGCTTCGAGGGCGCCTGCAAGCACCACGGGATTTGTGAGAACCAGCGAAATGGGGGTTTCCGCTGCTACTGTCGCGTGGGTTTTGACGGCGAACGCTGCGAGATGACAGCCCGGTACTTCCCTGCTGGTGCCTACATGGCTTTCCCAACAATCACACACCGTTCTTCTATGATCCTCTCGCTCAAGTAAGCATGTATTTGTTTTTTAACATCCTGACTTTTGTGTGGAAATTTATCTCTCAAAAGATGGCATTTCTAGTAAGGGCAATATGATAAAGGCGAAAGACGAGTGTAATTTTGAAGTGCAGTTTATCATTCTTTTAACGTTACAACCAAATGGTTGCGCTGATTAGTAACTTATACTTTAGCCATACACAATTACCATTGGATAAACATTCTACTTACATTGGACAGTACCATAAAGCTATGCAAAACAGAGACCAAATGCGTCGTACAGAATGTTAAAGAGCCCTATGTCGGTAAAGAATGTTCATTTAATGGTCATAACAATCTAATTCTCTCGAAATAGAATAAAAGCCATATGTAGTTACCACCACTTTAGTTGGCCATTTCAGACGTCCATAACTTTCTTCACTTTGAGTCAAATTTCCAGTGATACATCGTTCTGTGTCACTGCGTTCAATACAAACCTTGGGAACATTTCGAGACATTCGACTGATAACAGGAAAGGCAGGTGGAATGATACAGCACGAATTGTGTGATCAACATTCCTACCACCTGTTCGCATCACCTTCATACCGTTCACTTCTGCTGTGTCACTGGTCCTTCTCTCCCACGCGCACCGCGCGTCCGCGCGCATTGTCACAGCTTCTCCACGCTACAGACAGACGGCATGATTATGTACATCGGCCGCTACTCCCAGCAACACGACTTCTTGGCTCTAGAGATCATCGGCTCCCAGGTCGCCTTCTCGTTCGCCGTGGGCCGACTCATCATGAGGGTCATGGTCGGGACACCCGGAGGCGTCAGCGACGGCAACTGGCACCTTATTAAGCTCGCCTACCGGGACAAAGTGAGTCTCGTCCTGTGCGGTCTCGCCCTCTCTGTTTAAAGACATGTCGGACCAGGCAGACGATGCGTCTCCCCCTTTTATATTCTCGTTTACAAATTTAAAATCTGTCAGAAACAACTGACATACACGCTTTCAGCTCTTGTCGGTTAATAGTGTTTGATTCTACAAACATAAACTGTTAAGGTCTTTTTTAAAGGTACACTGAAAAGACCTGAAAATTCTTGAGGACATAGTATTTAAGGAAAATAGAGGAGTTGGAGCAGATGCCGTTGAAATGATGCTGCTTCTACTATTGCATTATTATCTGAAGAAAGAAAGAGTTTTGAAATAGTATGGGAAAGTACAGAATTTTGTATCTCTGCGTCTTGCGCGTCATAGTCTCTTCTCGTACGATTCTTTCGCGTCTGCCACACATATTCTGCACAATGATAGGTTACTTTGCAAAACTGCGTCATTAAAGCGTCTCAAGAATTATGAGACGGGGGTGGGGGGGGGGGGGAAATGAAATAAAATCAAGTGAAATTGTTTGAGGTATGGATTGTGTGGTATGTATGGATCACAGTAATTATGACACTCACACCATTTATGCGCAATGAAACACATCGCAACTTTCAACCAATCAGAACAGTCTTTAATCTGATTTCCGATTCAGAGTTGGACCGCTGTATTTTCATGCATGTTTGCCCCGATTGTCAAAGCTGTAATTCCTCTATGAGAGTAGAATACTCGGACAGGAGATGTCCAACTTGCATAATATGACTGAACCAATAAACTATACAGCATGACGTACATTTCTGTGGAGGGCGTCTTCACCAGTGGAGTTATCATCAAATGCGTTTTTTTTTTCTGTTCTTACTTCAGATTGTCGAAGTTCTGCTGGATAGCTGTGCTGAAGAAGGAGATAATCCACCCAATGAGGAAGAAGAACTCAGCAATTACCCATGTATAGCCTTTGCCACACAAGCTGTGGATGTTAACACGTGGTAAGGATTCTGATGCACTGGTCTCGTTGCTATTGGTAACGGTGATCGCATCGTTGCGAGGCGAGATAAAAATCCACCAAGAAATTGATTTCACTGTTCTTTTGCTAACATGATCCTTGTTTGTCCTTTCAGATTATGATAACGTCAATAGATATGTGTTTCAGAATTTCGTTTTGAACTGGTTAAGTCTTCTTGGATGTGCTTCATAGAAATCTTGTTGTTGTTGTTGCTGTTGTTTGTTTCTTTGTTGTTGGTTTTTCTTCAACTTCAAACCCTACGAATATGTAAACATCAAGCAAAAAGACGGAATATATTTTCACCAGTGAGTAAGGGAAGGACTCCTGGACAGTCCTTTGTTAATATCACTATTGAATGACAACCAAACTGTATAAACGAAGAACTAGAGTCACTATTACTTATTACCGAAATTTCCGATTTTCAACTGAAGTAGTAGGGCAGCACCAATTATTTGAGCTTGTTGTTCAGTCATAGAGCATATATTTGTTTTGGAAGCAGTTACTAATGGGAGTAGTTTTTTTTTTTTTTCTTCTTATCATGAGTTTAGTCACGTGTTTTTGGCGGGGGAGGGGGACTCTGAGGGCAAACGAGGGATAAGATTAATTGGAGAGGAGACGAAGAGGCAAATTTCGACATTGATAATCTTCCACGGTGCTCACGCTTTCCAAGACGATATCAAGGACAAATGGAAGGAAAGATTGGCGATAATTGTAGAACTTCCAAACAACTAAAAAGCTGCCAATCCATAGGTAGACTGATAATTATTTCAAATCCTCAAATACTGCATTAAAATGATCATATGTTCGCTGATAGGCTACCACTTTAAATTCCGTGACGCTTGTCATCTTACGTACACTTCGAATTTCAACTGCCGCTATTCTTTACACCACTGGGACGCGTTCATGCTTTTCGTCTACCATGTTTAAAACAAAAAGAAACGCACGACTTTACTGTGGTTTTCTTCTTGCCAACGTCACCAACTGCGCCATTTGTCCTATTCTTGTTTCCGATAGGTTCCTTGATGTGAACACGCCTTTACTGGTTGGAAGTCTTCCCGCCACGCAACAAGAGACGCGAATTCTCCACGAGGACTTCATCGGCTGTATAAAGGACGTCAGAATCAACAACCGTCTGCTGGATTTTGCCGAGAGTCTTCTCGATTACAGAACGGCCCCCGGCTGCCCGATCACCCGATACAGATGAAGAGATTGCACGATCGCCCCATATAGATGTGAACCCGACAGTAATGCCACGTTGTACGATATTATCGCGAATGCTTTCAAACTGCTCGATCACAGCGGAACGATATTTTTACCACCAACCGGTGCAGCGTAATCATGGATGCAGGATTGATCGATAGCAGACATCAATCGGAAAGTGATATATTTTGACTGACATGTATATAGAGTTAAATGTGGAGACGCATTCGAAGGAGTCGTCTTGAAAGCGAGGAATATTGATTAAGATATAGAAGTCTAAAACCACTCCATATTAAGTTGATTTTTATATAAAGACTAAAATCAAACAACTAGAATTGTAGACATTTCTTCAATGTCAGATAATGGTGATAAAAACGTGGAACTGTCCTCTCTCACATGCTTTAATAACGAAGTGACATTAGTCTTAAGTCCCCGACGCAAAGAAATGGAAGTAATTATTCCCTTAACTCACAAGTCTCTTCTATTCGTGACCTGCACACATATCTTTACTAAACTTTCTCATTTCTGAGGTCAATTGGCTAAACTCTTCATTCGCATTTAACTCATTGTAAGAGCAAAGGGGCTGTATAGTTGCTAGATTATCAACGCGAAAATTGGTGCCTGTCTGCGGTCTGCCTGTTATGATATAAACTAATACGAGAATCGAGGTGCGATGACTTTAACGTTCCATCTGAATTGCGTACGCAGGATTATACTGCTTCAAGAAAACATTTGAAACTTTGAATGATTAGGACATAGTTCTTTTGAATTTGATTTTATTGCAACGGAGACTATGATTCTAATTTGTTTAGTTTTGCTCTTTCTATTAAAGTCAACTCTTTACATGGGGTGGCTTTTCACTTTTGATAAAAAATCAACTCTAACATGGGGTAGCTTTTCACTTTTAATGAAATGTCATTGACGTTTCTTATGTGCCTTGTGTTTTATTATTTATAAAGTAGCATGTGGAGATTTTGCGGAAAATTTTTGACAAGTGCCTTTGGTGTTGGCAGCATGTAGTATATGGACTTGAAAAGGTACGATGATAATTATGAATTGGAAAAGAATATTTTCATCGTTCTCCGTCAACATATCAGCAGAAATTTTCGATTGAGAGCATTGTGGCCCGAAGAAGAGGTGGAGTTTACATTATACATTGTATCATGTAGATGACAGACATACTCGTAAATGTAGCTTTTCCGATTTCTGCCGTAATTAGCCATGTTGCTGCATCGAATATTGACGATTATGACCGATAATATATCGGAGCTTTACGCCATTTTGTTGATACATTCATTTCTGACGATACCACTGCTGCGCTGTTTTTGTTGACTTGTAAACGCTGCCTGTCGATACAAAATACTGATATCTGCGCATGCCGCAATAAAGTGTTTAGCATTCTTTCATTTTATGAATCTACGTCAAAATATATGAAATGCTGTTCTTGTACTGTATGTCATCATTATCAAAATAATCAAAAAGTTGTACGTTGAAAAAGCTATTGGGTGTAGGCATGAATTAGTGCAAATATTCTTTATGATTACTTGTGTAGAGATCACTTCATATGAAATTTATGCTAGTAGATAAAAAGAAAACATAATGCCCTAAAGAGGAATGTATATTTAAAGAGAAATAAAATTGAAATTTCGATTGAATGTAATAGTATATGTTTAAATCTTACTGTTTGAAGCTTATTATGTTCTTGATTAAAAGACAATTCTTTATCAGGTGACGATTTCCGGTATCGTTGTAGTAATCATCTAGGTTCCATTCCTAATGGTATTTTTCATGAAAAACTGACAAAGTTAACAATATCAGAGCATTCCACAAGGTAGCTGTACAGTTATGAAAAGTTAACATCCAGAATTCATCTTTCGATTGTATAAAACATCGCGCGGATCACGAAATGATTACGCATGTGCACTGTCATTCTTTAATGTGATTTGTTTGTTCCGGTATCATTGGTTTAGTAGAGAAAAAACAAAACAAAATAAAAGCTGAGGGCACGCAAATGGAGATGAAAGCTGACGGAAGTTTAAATATCTAACCTTCAAGAGATTACATCACCATGAATCTGCCATTCATATTTGTCGAGAAATACACATACTGTCGGTATAAGAGGAAAGAAATAAGAGGTGGAAATTGTGATCGGGTGCCCAAACTTTTAATGTATAACTTCAATATATACACAAAAATTAAAGTTGACATTGCGAGTGAAATAAAATGATTATTAAAAATCTCTGCAGAGTTACACAAGCATGACTAATTGCATGTACTCTTAGTTCACAGTTAATCCACTGTGTACGAAAACTCGCGAAGCGGTATACAAAATCTGTGGACATTTCAGACATTCGTAGGAAAGGGTTAACATATACCTTTGGTAGGTCAATCCTCTTCTGCTTCATTCAAAGTGACTACATGTATCTCGCTTTCGTGATCTGCTGCAAGGGAAAACTTCCAAGATTTGGTTTTCTCTATGAACTTCGGGGCCCATTCATAAAGATTGATCGTAAGATATGCTCGATCTGCTACCAAACCTATACTTGAAATCAAGCGCAAGTATCTTTATGAAACAGACTTACAATCAGAATCAATGTTACGCTCGATTCACTGAGTTACAGTCGATAAATGGAGCCTTAGTTCAATCGGAACTCTTTATGAAACAGGCCCCTGGTGAGATTATTTCACAATGTGTAGCCAAGAAGAGTGTCGAGGGGTAATGAAACTCGACAAAGTCGTGTTAACACGGGAATAACATAGTTGAGCCTCCGACAGACTTCCGGAGATGTCCAGACATATTTACTGCAAAATTTGTTTTCAAAACATTTCGGTCAAGGGCTGCTTCTTTAGAAGTTCCTCTCCCACTCTCCGGCTCCCTCTATCGTTTCCTTCAAAGGTGTTTTGTCAGATTGCACACAGCATCACGACTGCCAACACAATTGTGTTGGTGATTTATTTCCGTTCTTGAGTGGACCGGTTAAATGCTCAGATTACACATTATTAAAGGATATCCGCCCGGAAATAATAAAGTTTGGGCCTCCGGTGAAATTGGAGCGTTTTGACGCTGTGGACTTGTATTTTTTTCCCCTTCTGTCAAGTATCGCAAATTATGCGGTAAGAAAGTAATGACACCGTCACTGTGCAATTTTAGCAGTCTGACTTTTCGTCACTGATTGCAATAGGCCTACACTTGTTTTCAAGGTGCGATAGCGTCATTTTTAAGAAGAGTATACAAACCGTGGAACGGATGAAATCAGAGTCCATTCTTGATAACCCCAATTTTCAGTTACCGGTAACTGCGACATAATGTCTATGGTGTGACAAACACGCTCCCACACAATTTGACGCTATGTATAGGCCAAATTTCTTTTCATTGAGGACACAGTTGAACATACAACTACCATTTTCATACTCTTCTTGGTAATACAAGTGTTTCATTCGGTATTGTGTCCACACCATACTGGAATTACTGTATTCTAATCTTATGGAATTATGAAAATCGGACGGAGTGTATAGTTTTCTTAGGTAAATGAGCAGTACAATGCCTTCCTCTAAGTGAATAAAAAAAACTTAATCTCGATTAAATCGGCTTCCGTGTTTGACAGTGCCTTATATCCTGATTGATATCAAATCTGGTCACAAAACGAAATGAAATACGTAGTTATGTAGCTAAGAAAATAATTACATGGTCACATAAATTTTGTCGCCAGATTAATTTGCATCATTGGCCACTACATGATTTAACCGTGGATTTTATTCCATTAACACAAGTTGCAAGTATCTACTGTTTCTGGCAACAAATATTATGTTGCATATTTTTACCCAAAAATATTTATAGAGAATGAATACTCATTTTTGTTTCTTATAAACATGGGCCTATCTGTTATTGTTGTCTACATCGATATGTCCAAATGATAAAAGTGATGCACGTATCATAGTACATTAATCTGACTCTACATTGTGTTTTCATCACCTTAGACGCAATAATTTTTTTTTTTTTGCGTCCCCACAAGTACCCCCAATGTAGGTAGCATTTTTTTGACAGATGTATATATCAGATAATGTACTGCACTTGTAAAGGCTTAACAATAAAAATTCTAATCCTCCAGTCTAGCTTTTAGCTAAATTTAGGAAAGGTAGTGTAAATGTTAGTATGAATTACTTTTGTCGTAGTGTAACATTTATACTTTGTAAGTGAGATATATGACCACTGTAAAAAGTGTAAAAATATGAAATTCTATTTGCAGCTTAAGCATGTAGCCCTTAAATACTATCATACTTGAAATAATCACTTTGCATTGTATAGGCATATGTTTAGTATAGGACATACAAGTCAGATCATATCCGTTTATAAGACTTCTATAAAAAGCTATAGAAAGTTGATCGTTGCCTGTATCACTTATTCTTTCTTCTTTTTTTTTTTTTTTTGAACTGCGTGAATTTCTTTTCATTTGATAGAATTCTGATGTGTCTTGTGTAAATTACTTTTTATTGAAGTATATACCTGTGATAAACTATGCATTTCCCTGGAACATCTATCAAAAAAGCCAAGACAAAAGTGGAAATGGAAAATGGAAACACTTTTCATGTCATTAAAACAATGAACTTTTAAGCCAAGCAGATCCGTCGGATTCATTGTGTAAAGACTTATGCAAATTGCTAAAATAAATTTACAAATGCTTATTCTTTTCTTAAGACTTGAACAAACTGCCAAACATTAAAACACTTGCTACACCACTGATGAACTTCTGCTCTCGAATAGTTCTAAAGACTCGCAATGGTTTGCTCTACATGCAAACTACGCTCGATGCAAATGAAGGTGAATTATGCTCCACAATACTTGTATACATTATCTTAAACTTTGCAGCATTGCTTTCAAGGCAAGATAAAGTATTATAGTAAATTTGAAAGACCGTCAAAAGTTGTTCATCTCTGCACAGTGAAATGAAAGACTTTGTATTCATAATTTACACGTGTTCTCAATCTCTTAACAGTGATCTGCATTGATACAACATAATATTGAAAAACAGTGCGAAGGATTGGGTCATATTAGTATTATAGTGGTATGCCATATAACTGTTGATGCCAATCCATTTCTGTTAATCGTAGAAAATGCAAAAAAAAAAATATATGGTTGTATAAAATGAAAGCTTAACAATATTCATTTTTCTGAAATGCAATGTTACCAAAGAATGTTGCTGGTGGGGCAGTGTCTTTTTTTGAGAGTACAAAAAGAGCGTAAGGAAATACAAAGTAATTCTTACTTCTGGTTTATCAAATTGATATATCAAAGCATTATGATTAATGATACTAGAATATAGAAGGGAGAGCTCCAGTATCACCACTATATTTGATTTTTTATCTTTTGATTAAAATGACCGCATTTCTTTTATGGTTTCGAGCACCTCATTATTATGTTAGATTAATTTGGCTACAGTATGGTAGGTTTTTATCGTAATCATTACTACACCCCCCCCCCCACACACACACACACACACTCGCACATACAATAAGTAACCGTATGCGTAGTCATAAAATTGGCAACGCCGATATCGGGCCTATTCTCGAAATATTGCATTTGAGTTAATACAACAGTAAATGCGGGATACACCAATCGACATATTTAACTCATTGCTTCTCTCGATGTATTATCCCATGTCATTGATGTGATAAAAATAAGAAAATGCAGTGTAGTTACAAAAATGAACGAAATTTAACTTCAGTAGCATCTAAAATTAACCGGAAGAGTCGATGTAGGCTACTGTGTTTCAGCGTAGAATGTACCTTGTCACTGGCTGTGAATGATGTCCCTAGCGATGACACAAAATGCTTTGTCTAAGGTGTTAATGTACATAATATTGAATGCTTTAGTATGTAAGAGTCACATACACTACAAATTGTTGTGACATGGGGAAAATTATATATTCTAATGAACTGCATTCGAAACAGCATCGCTGATGTAATACATGTGTATACCGACACTCCTTATGCACGCTCGCGATGAATGCTGTACTCTTGTAATAAACCAATAATCCACAAAACTTCAAATTGTCCGCTGCGTGTCATTTTGTCTGTAACCATGGTAAAAGGGTGTCATAAGACTAACATGTTAATGCTAGATCATGTTGCGCATTGTGAAAGCTAAACAATGATTTAATCCATATATATCTGATAGTTTGTATAACGACAGAAAAGAAAACATATTTTTCTGTTTCCCGTCAATTATAGATCGTGCATGTTTAGTGCTGTGCTGTTAACAGTGCTGGTTATCTACATGATTGTATGCCCTAAGTTTGACCCCCAAAAAGCACAACATGCATGATTCCTGCATAGTTTTCCAAACTGTCTGAAAGAAACGCTAGGTTGCGAAAACAGATAAATTTGATATCTTTCGTTAATATGTAACGTATTATGTGCACTTCAGTTGGTATTCAACATAGTTCTACTTACAGACTTAAAGCAATCATTGTTATTACATTCCATACAAGCATAGGTATGCACAGACTGTTTTTATTTTCGCAAGTCCTCTCCATTTCCCGTAACCCCTACAAGTCACATAGATTGACCCTTATACAATCGTGTGAGAACACATTAAATTTTGCATTGAATGCTCACATTTTTTCTTACTAGAAATGCTTACAGTATCAAGACTGAAAATAAGTGATATTCTACACTAAAAAATGCGTGCCGTATTGTGTGTTTCTGTGCCATGTAGTCCTACATACGTCTTTAAAAGCATTATACCGTAAGCTGAATCAGCTCGATAAAGAATTCTCGTCCACTGTTAAGGGTAGACAGTAGCGCTCGCGCGCGATGCTGTGCGTTGGGTTTAGTTGCCCCCCGTGTGCATTTCCGTGGTAACAGTGGACGAAACCGTGTTGATGATGCCGCGCGTCGCCATGCTTTTCTCGATGGTCGAATTCGTATCCACGGAACTCCCGGTGGGATGGATCTTGAAGCGGCGAACTGATCTGCCCAGACGGTACATCTCCACGCGGCGCTTGAAGGTGTCGCGGACCTCCGGAATGAAAATAACGGAGATGATGATGTCAATGATGATATTGATAGTAATATGTGAGAACATTGATATATGAACACATAATGTAATTACGTGTAATAATAATGATAATAATATAAGATGGTAATAGTAATGGTAATACCAATAATAACAGCAATAATAATGATAGCGATAGTAGTTTAATAATAACAACAATTATAAAAACAATAGCAGTGAAAATAATATTGATAGCTATGATAATAGCAACAATAATGAAAACAATGCTAATAAAGGCCCTGATGGGCTCGGTGCGAGAAAAGACAATAGGCAGTACCTATGTCTAGTAAAAAGGCAAACAGGAAACGCACAGAATGAAAAGCGATATTATTCACATGGGCAAATAACATACGCTGGGTATTCACGTGCATAATATTATAAACACCCAGATGAACAGACAGATACGTTCTCACCTCCTGACTGTTGAGACAGTAGAGGATGAAGATTAGCAATCCCTGGATCGAGTTGCTCAATACGAAGAGGTATAGGAAGCCGACATTGGACGAGTCGGCGAGAGTGAGGACGCCGAACAGCCAGGTCGAACCCATGAGGGGCGAGATTGTAAGAGCAGCCTTCAGGGAGTATCTACAGAATGTAATGTAGGGCAGTGAGTTATAATGCGAAACAGAGATAATTTAAAGGATGTTATGCACAGTAAAGATTGTTACATCTGCCAATACACAGAGAACCCGATTTCGCACACCACTTTACTCTCGTCGTGCTCGTAAATATGCTTTGAGAATACATGACCTTCATTCTGGGTTTTAGATACATTAGGCTATACAGGGGAGCCATATCTGACATTATCATGTATGATACTGATGGTGTATGGGTGTGCGTCCGTCTTTCGTATGTTTTTGTTTAGTTTCTTTTTGCTTCCGTAATTATTTTGTCGTCTACTCTGTTATTATTTGCTCTACGTTTTTCTGTCTACTGCCAGTAGACGAGTGTAAATAAGCAACTTTCTACAGGGCAACACTCTGTTCATAATATATTTTTATACAGATATTTTAGTCCAGAAAATGGTAACAGGCAATAAAGGAACTCAAGTTAATTTAATATTTCATACATAGCTTTTGAATGTAATTGAATTCAAGTAAAAGATACAAAAGCTTGCAGCACTGGCATTGACTGGATTAAGTAAGCCACTGCCTTACAATGCCTTAATATCATGTTGCTGATGAATTAATAATGTCCATCCATCTAGTGATGAGAAGCATCTTCAGCCTGTATCGCGATGAGACATATCGACAAAATATCGTCTCTTACTTCAGTTTCTGGTAGGCTGCTTCGTCCCGCCTGAGCTGGTCGTGGTTCTTCAGGTTAACAATCACTACGGTAACGCGCAAGAGGATGAACAGATTCACAACGACGATAAGAAGAGCGGGAACTATGAAGGACCAGACGGAGTTATCGGAGTAATCCAGCCAGCACGAACTGCAGGGGTAAATAGTTAGCATAGAAGCTGGGTTTGGTGCTAGGCCTACTAGTATTTGGTACGGACACGCAGTACTTATTACGATTTACGTTGCACGAGCCTTGTTTTTGGTCTATAGACTGGCGCCAACCGTGTAGTAATCTGGTCCAATGATAGCCTTTTGCAAAGGCAGCTCGCTATTGAGGACACGCACACAGACAGCAGTGGACTCGCACACACAACGCGTGAGCAGCGAACTGCGAGCGTAGATCGCTCCGATCCAAAGAGGTTCTATATAGAACCTCTTTGCTCCGATCCGATCGCTGTGTGCGTGCGAGTCCACTGCTCTCTGTGTGCGAGTACATTGATTGTAATTTTCATTCCATCAGCTATTAAAACCAACCCTGCTGAAAATTATCATGAAAATTTAGAGCTTTATTTGTTGCGAAGAAATATGTCTGCTCGATGAAAGTTATCATAGGCCTACTCATTGGACATCTTTGGACATCATTTAGATCAGCGTTATCATCGTTAGATGTGAAACTGGCAACATTCGTGTCTGATCAGCAGTCCACCTGTTTGTTTGTTTTTTGTTTGTTGTTTGTTGAGGGAAGTGTCACATAAGACTCACTCTAGGCGGGTTCCGATGGTCTTGTGTGTAGACCCAACAACGATAATAGTCATGATCAATGGTACTCCTGGAAAGAAAGCAAACAAAAAGACAGTTATAATTCAGTCAATTATTGTCTAATTATGCAATGTGCTGGTAGTCGCCTACTACTCATATTTTGAAACTGAAAAATACATGCAAAACACTTCAATATGAAGAACCAAGAGATAATAAAAATTAATTGAACTGAATTGAATTGAATTGAACGAAAAAATTATCATTCCTTATTCCGAGAAAAGACAGGATAAAGATTTTATATATTACCTCAAAGCACGATCAATTGGAGTCAGCAACCACATCCAAATCTTCAAATAGTTACAACAAGAATAGTTTGATAATCACCAACACATATTGCTAAGAGATTATTAATGCTCTCAGCAAGGTTGTTGTATTATTTTGTAAAATAAAATCGATGAAACTCTTTTGAATGTATAGTACTTAGGAATAACATAAGCGTACATGTTAGTGACTGAAGAAGTAACGTCAGTAGTAAGCTCAGTTTCGCGCCACCCCATCCCAGCATTCTCATTAAAAATGAAAAAAAAAAGTACCCAAACAAACAAACAAACAAACCCAGAACCTGTTTTGATTTTTGCGTACTACTCATTAACAGTTATTGTTTTCAGGTGTGAGTTTCTTCAATTTGTCTCCCTCTACAAGTGAAATTTGTTGAGATCGCAATTGCTGATCTGTAAATTAACAAACATGTCGGAAAATGGAACCAGATTTAGAGATCAATTTCATTTGTAGAGGGAGAGAAATTGAAGAAACTCACATCTAAATCTTCATCCCTCTGAATAATATCATGCTTTCATTAATTATTTTGTATTATCTTATAAATACAATACTCTTTTTAAGAGAATGCTGACTTAGTCTCCTTACCCCAGCCGCCGGCAAGGTACAGACGCATCTTGCTACTCTCTTGATTAAAGACTACGACCACCTGTGTATAAAGCTGCAATCCTTCGATCATCATCCAACAAAACGACGCCATGAAGAAGAAGTACATCGTTCCCGCCATCACTTTGCAGCCCACCTGAAAATGAGAGCAGACGACACTGCTAGCTGAGTCTCGATTTAACCGATATTGTGGTTGCCTGACGAATGGTCAGAAGTTTGACGGCGACTTCTCTGAGCTAAACCACAATACAGGTGAAAATTGCGAACTTTGATTTTAAAGTAAATGACTGAAAAGCTTATGTTTGTCTTTTGTTCCAGCTGTTTAGTTCTGCTTTCTAAAAGACGACAGATTATCTTGTCTTTTAGCTCGTTACTACGAGATCTGATTCCTGAGAAGTCGGAAGAGAATAATTTCGTCGGCGTGTCTGTTATCGTTATATGACATTCTTGCAGGAAATAATTGTTTTGTTTGGAGGGAGCAGTTGTCGCGGCTTCCCACATTATTTTAATGTTTATTGCATGTTATGTTAATAACACTGATTACTCGGGGCTTACAGCCAAACAAGCTTGCTTTCATGTAGGTCCCGTCATACTTCTCTGTGTTAAACCCCATCATTACAATTGCTGTGTTTTTACCATGTACAAGTGTACATTGTTTACAAGGTAAAAGAACTAGTATTATCTTTTCTGATGTAATATTCATAATGAAAAGTATGAAAATAAATGAATTGAAATTGAAATTGAATTATGATGCCAATCCTATATTTCACAATCTCACACTAATTACTACTACCACTACCACAACTACTACTACTATCGCCATTACTACTACTACTACTACTACCACTACAACTGCCACCATTACTTCATTCACTCATGCGTATGGCACAATGTGCCTGGTTGTTACCGTTTGCTGACTATTATTGATCACCTGGGTGACTATGCTATGTTTCTCCTATTACTTTCCAGTAGAAATAATTGTTATTAAGTAGTGATGAAAATGGTGGCATCGTGCCAGAACTGACCGTGCCCGGTGGGATGGACCCTTGACTAAGGAACAGCAGCTGAGCCATGAACATGGACGTGGCGAGGTTGCAGTGGATCAGCACGCGGTCAGTGGTCATCCTGTGGACGAGGGGTAGGGAGGGAGTACGATGTGAGCCAAAACGAGCTGTCACAACATACATGCTTGCTCCGCTTGTGAGGAAAATGAAGTGTGTGGCGACAGATCATCGGGCAAAGCAGCAATCATCAAATTCTTGATTTGTATCTGATATTACCTTATTATTTATCAGTGGCTTCGAAACTCATCCAACATAGACTGGCTTAATGATAGTCAGTCGCGGTGCCTTTTCCTACCCAAATGGCAAGGTTAAATTAAACCTCGTGTCTAAACGAAAATATTCCGGAGATGTGGGGCATTTATCAAAGAAAAGTTTCCATCATGCGCAAAGGGAAAAACGCTTTGCATGAAGGTGAAAACATCGTTCCTCCAAACTTTTCGTTGGTCACTTTTTTTTTTTTTTTTTTTGCATTGCCATCATAGTAGGCAATCGGATCGTGGAGTGTGTCTTTTGAAAGAGAGCACATTTCGCGCGTATTAAGGACACCGCACACCATACAACTTTCGGTCGCACGACTGACCGACTTTGGATCTGAAATGAATACGCGTGTTTATTCTGAGGCTATTGTGATTTATTTCGGATCCAAAGTCGGTCAGTCATGCGACGGAAAGTCGTATAATGTGTGGTGGCTTTAAATTTGCTTCTTCTTCTTCTTTTTTTTTTTTTTTTAAAGAGGAGGTGTGTCGTTACTATTGATTGACCGATGTGCCGAACGTATCGATACATACCTAAGCAGTAAAATGGCGGCTACTGTACCACCCGAGCCACTCACAGACAGTGCGCATCCGATGTTAGACAAAATTTCCAAAGCCTTTGCATGACCGCCAAGCTGTAATCATTTGGAAAAAGAACAACACAACATGCAAATTCAGTCACATTAACAATTTCAAGTGATGGAGGGGATTTTCCAACACGTTCTACTCTTCTAGCATTTTTTTTTTTAGACAAACGTTCCCGGATGGTAAACTTATTCCCTGTAATTAATTTTCATATCGCGAAGAAATGTCTCAAAAAGAACAGAACACATTGTACACATTGTAGTTAGAAAACAGGCCTAATAACAGTTGTAAGAAATATGGCAAAATAAACTTTTGGATTGATGTGTTGATATGGGCAATACCTTTTGAGACGATGAGTTGCAGTTCTCACTATGAACTCATCCACTGTATGATCACGTGACAGCCCCTTTCATTGCCGTAAATAAAGAGTATGATAGGATGCGTCATTCTGAAGCCGAATTTGATGTTTGCATTTTTTTTTCTCCAAAATTCATCGCATTTCATCATTACATATAATCGTCGGTTACACGTGGGATTTATTCAACACTCATTGTTTGATGTGAGAATGCACACTGTTATTATACAGGGATACCATACGATATGCCTCCCTTCCCCCGGGGGAGGGGGATGTGGGGAAGAAGCAGAAGCTTTATTGCTGCTTGACAAAATCTTTCTATAGAAAGTCATGATTTGAGATACACGCACGGCATAAATACAACGCTTTAATAGATTCTGTGCTTTTCTCACTGAAATTGGCAATGCGAAGACAAAATCAACAAAACAAAACCACAAAACGAAAACATGCTTATGTATCATGTATCGATCAGTGATATTGATACTTTACAAAGCGGGCTTATGATTTGTTGCTATGGAGACATTACGTCAGAGGGTTCCCTCGTCATCAGGACGGCGAAATGTGTCAGGTGGGTGCAGGAGCACGTGACATGTGTATCGTTGTAGCTCACTCGATGGCAGCCTCGAGTCGACCACAGCCCACGCGTGGTGCCGTTCGTTCTGGTTGACCAATGAGCAAAGATCATCAAATTTTCCACCAATCAGATTGGCGCACATTATCACGCTGATATTATTTCAATTCAAGTAGATTTGAGTCATCGTATTTTCAGATTTCTTCAGCAAAGTTCAGCAGAACATGATGATAAGAAAATCCTAAAATGATCTTGAGTAAATACTGGTTTACTGTAGGATGAATATTAAAGGCAACTGACAAATTGAAAGCATGTAGACATAGTTTCACACCAAATGTGTTACATGATCTACTTGCATGTTCTAAGAAAAACAAACAAACAAACTGAGGGCCCACTAAAAAGTAGTACTTGCCACAAATCATACAATCGACGCGAACAATTAGACTTTCTTTATTTCAAAGATTTTTTTTTTCCACGAAGCATAGCGACATCATCTGGTAGGCCTACTTCTAAAAACAAGCATTACATATCCTTTAAATGATTTCTCTTTTCACCTCGATCTTCTTCATTGCTTATTCTCTAGTCTGCACATGTTATGAAATTAAGAATACAGATGTATATTTAACTGAAAAGGTTATGTTAATGCGCTTTATCTTTCATTACTAGTTCTACTTTTTGTTACATTCGACTCACATTTACATTGCAAACAGAAAGGGAGAAAAAAGAACAAGGCCTCGGTACAAGAGATTTATAGAGCCAAAAATAAAAATAAAAATGGACAGAAATTAAACGAAGTTTCGCGAAGAGATGTCTGAAACAATCTGAAGGACTTACCCATTGTAGGAGAGATCCCAGTAGACGCAAATGCGGTCTAGAATTTCGTTGTTTTCCTGTGCCTCCTCCATGATGTGTAAAGATAGGGACACATAGTTAACAGCAGCAGACTCCCCTATCTGCCTGTACTTGTTTGTTTTTTCTTCTCGCAAAACTATTTTTTAAGGCCCGTCTACGCTGAGCACGGTATAACGGCAATGGTCCGGTTATTTTTGCTATGGTGCGCCAGAAGGAACCATGTCGGGTTCTGTTACAATATCATGCATGCGCTTCCCCATAATTTTGTTACAAAATTAATCTTCATTTGGTGACTTTGTTGCCCTTGATTTTGACGTAAGAATAACATTTTGAGTGACTTCGCACCGAATAAATGATTTTTTTTTTTTTAAGAACCAGACATGATTCCGTTCCAAAAAAACCCCCCAAAACACACAAACAAACAAACACATTACCATTGCCGTTACCGTGCTCGATGTAAACGCACCCTAACAGACGTCATGATGTTTTTTACATCATCAAGTTTCATATTCATAATATTATTGACGAAGCAAGAAGAATGTCTGCTATCATGTTTTATGAAACCTGATAAGAGAAATATGAAAAACTGAATTTGAAACTGAAACATATAATTAAGACTGAAGAGCTAGACCAACTCGATTTTTCCAAGCGCTACCCTGCTTTCTGACATCAGAGCCCTCTATTTGAAAAGACTGTGATTGACTTGACATTAGGCCATCGACGATGGTTCCAATTTCAGCGCCAATGTTGTCTCTCAAGCAGCAACATTAAACCGAGCTCCAACGGAAGGACTGTCCACGATCATTGCAAGCGATATATGATTTATAACTATCGATTCCTAACATTATTGGTGTCTTCAAACTACCGGGGTCGCGATGGAATTTCACGACAGAAATAAAAGGAAAAAGGCGTGTAGATCTATGTGAGCATGATTGAAGTCAGCCAATTTTTTATCATTCGTTGTTCACCAACGCCTGCACAAGCCATAATGTCGATAATATATCGTGTTATACATCAGCGACAGTTTTACCTTGACCTGTTCGGAGCCCAACTCGAAGGTAAGAGTGATCGGGGGATCGAACGGTCGGTCGGGATCGGGCGATGGAATAAACTTGACGTCTATGACGGCGCTCGATATAAACGAAGTCGAGCCATCCTCGACAGGTACGAAACTTCCATCTTCCTTCAACAGCACTGTCGAGTTTTCTCTGCCCCGAGATAAATGAAAATGACAGCCATTTTTCTCGTCCGTCGATATACGCGGTTTGTGTCAATTCGTCTTATTTCCACATTAGCTTCAATACAATGAACGTATGCAAGAGTCGTAGTCATTACATCATGGTAACAGGGACAAGAATTCGTGTGATGCATTTAAATTAGATGTCAACTGCACATTGATAAATTATACTCAAAACAATTACCAATCCCATTATTAGTTTGCGTTTTTTAATCACATTCTTAAACAGACGGTCCTGAATTCGAATCCAAATTTGCACGTCTGTAAAACACATCATGCCATCCTTTATGAAATAATGAAAATCTAATACAATATAGACACATTATAATACAATAGTACTCTTACAAACTATAAGTTGTTTCACAGTGCTTTACAGAATATCATAAACTATGGTGAATTTATTTGAGGAATAATGACCCCGCACCTATATACTATAGATGTATGTTATCATTCACTTGTTCAAAAATGTGGATGACACCGTGGTTACGTACGAGTCCATGAAGTATGACCTATGACCTTGGATCTGAGTAATCTTAGCAAAAAGTGAATCTTGCACTACTATACAGCCGAGCCAAAAAGCTCTAGACTCTCTCCTGTTCTAGGACAATTACCCCCTGGACAATTACCCCAGACATTCCCCTGACCCTAACCCTGGTCCTTATCCCGAACCTCATCCTGATCCTTACCCAAATTCAACCCTAACCCTAACCTTAATCTTTACTCTAAGCTTATCACTAACCAGTATTTAGCCGGGGATAATTATCCTCGGGGGCAATTGCCCTGATGCGCTTTCTACTTTATCCGCAAACCGTAGATGAGTTTGTGACAAACCCAGAGGACACTCACCTGCTGGGAAAGATATCGTAGACGTGATCATAGATGACGACAACAACCAGAGACGCGTTTTGATCGTCGAGCACGGTGAGCGGGACGGAGACGGTTACGGAAGGGCTGGCATCGGGGCTCGAGTCCGTCAGCGCCGACACAGACTGGATCGTAATGACTAACGACTGGTTTTCGCCGTCGCCATAAACATCCTCGGGTTCAATGTAAGCCACCGATGTGATCTGTGCGGCTGAAATTGTAAAAATTCCCGTATATATACATACATATATATATATATATATATATATATATATATATATATATATATATATATATATATATAATGTATATATATATATACATATATATGTATATTATACATAACCCTAATTCTCTTTGCTTGTGTGGTCAGAAGCTATAGAGTGTGTATGTGTGCCACACACACACATTAACCTGACATAAACCAAAAGGATGTCAATCAACTTTGGAATAAATGCGAGGGATCGCCGAAGCGATGCAGCTTTTTTTTTTTGAGTGTAATATACATAATATATATATATATATATATATATATATATATAATGGTATTATTATCCGCGTGTTGGAATAAGAGCATGAAGACGATGAAGACAAACAAGTTGACATAATGCATTAGAATCCAACTTCATTTATTTGTAAACCAAATTTTCGACCCTTGCACGGATCTTCCTCAGGGTAACAGTGATATTTGTATTTGAAGCTCAGCACAGAAAAATATTTTTCTGTGCTGAGCTTCAAATACAAATATCACTGTTACCCTGAGGAAGATCCGTTCAAGGGTCGAAAATTTGGTTTACAAATAAATGAAGTTGGATTCTAATGCATTATGTCAACTTGTTTGTCTTCATCGTCTTTATATATATATATATATATATATATATGTATATATATATATATATATATTGACAGCAAATCTTGCACATATAGACGTGGCTGGTATTGGGTAGCACCCCTTTAATCATCAAGCTTTCGGGCAAAAAGCCCTTCTTCAGGATCTACACAGTCAATGACAACAACGTATAAATAAAATCAACCTAGGTATAAAATCACACTAAACTTAGCTAACCTTATATACTATACATTTCAAAATATACTCAACACAAACGTGAATTCTCACAGGCTGGCCTGTTTATTTGAACACTTTCATTGACAGATCTCATCCATTCAGTGAGACATTCATTGTTCCTTCATGTGACACTCAAACTTGGAAAAAAGGGCAATTTGTCATTGTTGTCTTTGAAGTTCATGGGCTCAGTCATACATGACATTTGCCAACATAATTAGGTACCAATGGAAAGAAGAAGAGTTCCTCTTTCCTCACAACCTACATTGTGCTCTCCATAGCTGACAATTAAGAAATGGTAGCCCTCCAAAATTTGATTACCTTTTTTTTTTTTGATACGCAGAGAAAGAGAAAGAAGAGGGGGGGGGGGGAGGGATAAGCAGATGAATGTATGATACCCGTACATTGTATATTGACCTGTGTCTATCTCACTGAAGACTCCTACCTGCTCTATCAGCCAGTACGAGTGTTGTAGTCATGGTCTCGTTCAGTTGATGCAGAGCCTTCGCGATACTCTCCGCGTACTCTCCGATTCCAGTCGTGAGCTCGCATGGGCAAGGAACCTCATTCTGATTAACAGTGATTAAGATAAAATGACGCAATGAAATACGCATGGCTGAAATTTTAAGATAGACAGTAAAACATTTCATAGTGACACCGAGAATCAGCATTACTTCCTTAGACATAAATTATTACTATCCATAAGACAATTTTATTTTTTCAAGAACTAAGTATATCACTAGTCAGTTCTCGGAGTCTTTCCCAAGGACTTTTGCGACTCCAAAGACTTAAAATGGTTTGCGCTCTCACCAAGAAGGTAATTTCAAACAAGAAGATAATCTTCTCGCCTGCAAGTTGCCGAGACGTCGCCGAGACGTTTCCATGACGTCGCAGATGGGTCTCCGAAAGGTTAGCGGAGACGTCTCGCAGACCTCACGGACAAAATTTGATAGTCTCCGCGACTTTGCCATTGCTATGGAGACGTCGCGGAGACGTCTCCGCGACCAGGGAGACTATTATGGAGTCGCCACCAGGCTTCAATGAGATGTCCATTTTAAAGCATGTGCGCGCGGGCACAAACGACTTTTCTTTTTTCTTCTACTTGGTTAGGCACTTTAACTCGTTGTCATGGGGACAAAAAATCCGGCTTAACAATTTATGGAATTAATCAGTAATCATCAAACAACGGATGGGCTAGCGTAGATAAGATGCTAGTATATATGGGAGAGTGGATTGCATCATCAGAAGTTTGTTTTTTGTTGTTTTGTTTCTGGCTCTGAATTCCGTAATTAAAGGATGAAATTTTGGCAAGAAATAACACTGGTTATTTCCCAAGTCTTAAAAAGTACGAATTTTGCACAATTATGTAAATTTTTTACTCCAATTTAAAAAAAAAAATAGACTTCAAGTTAACGCCTCTACAAAAAGTTGTATCTTAGCGCGGTGTAAAATTACTTCATGATTCCGGACATGACTTTCGCAAATGGAATAATCGACGTCTTTTGAATCAAAATTTACACCCACGATTCAACGTATACACATTCGTACCGAGCTGACGACAAAGAAAAAAATCGGCAAATGAGGCTCAAATTTCGTATTGTATGTTAAAAGGTGTAACATGAACATTTCGATCAATTTACGCAATAAAATCGTGTGATAAATCGACATCTTCTTTTAAATCTGAGGTGATATGTGAATTTCTTAGCGTTTGTACATTCTTATGTCGCAATTTCGGCTATTTCGGTTCATTCAATTCAACGCTCTGTGAGGCTAGTATTCGAAGTCCCGCAGGGATTAAATGTCATTATTACGCAGAGTTGCGCGTCCGGAATAAACATGCTGTCCGGTAATACCATACCTGTGTGAATTTTTATACCATCCTCACCGTATCACTTGTTGTTAGTGTCCATAGTTTCTTGTGCGTGCTGTCAGTGAGTTCGCTCACTATATCCAAAGCGGTCTGTGTCAGACAGAAAAATAAAAATCAAACAAACAATAAGAAGAACAGCCATTTCATTTCATCATTTCATTTCTGTTACTTTACATTCATGTTGACAGAATAACGGTCGATCTTCAAGGAAAAGTTAACTCCCAGAAGAAGCATAGAATGAACTGCGACAAGAAGAATACCACGCATGATAATATTTCCAATTTCATTAATGATACACTATACTTCGTAAAGTTATGACAAAAATCAACGATTTTGGTGATAACGAATGACAATGAGAGGAAAGAGTAAAAAAAAAAAGTCAACACAATTTATTCGGTAGACTCTCTTAACTGACAGCGTGTACGAAGACAGAAAAAAAAAAAAACTGTCACGAAGGTGGCTGATGGCTTGATAGCCGTACAGTGATCCTCGCTTTAGCCGGGAATGATCAGGGGAGACTAGTTTTTCCTCCCATATAGGCTGTTTTCCCGTTGAAGGGGTTTCCGATTTTCTCGTGAACAACGCACTGACGCAGGCGACACACTGTGCCAAAGTTGAGCAAAGATGAACACACGATATAAGAAATGTTGTAATTCGGCTCTGATAAACATATACGTATAAACATCGAGTTATTCCCAAAGGATTCTTCATGGTGGTCCTGAAGGGACATCGGCGCCGATATTCACGATTTGTGATGTCCCTTCAGGACAACCCTACTGCTTAAACCCATCGCATAACCGATGGTGGAACTTCTCAGGCTGCCAACAGAAGGTCGTATTTGCTTTCGCCTTTGATCAGCCTTCAACCATCACGTTTACCCTAGCGCGAATTGAACATTCCATATTCGTATGGATCCTCTGCCAATTTCGGGACAGCGTGACTCCAGGCTAACCCTTCGAAGCCATGAGCGAATCAAAAGATATAGGCTTGGCTGTCGCCGTCGTTGATGGCTCACCTGCAGATTCTCGAGAAGGATGTCCACCTCGGAGTTGTTGTTTCTGGCCTGACCGATCGTACCGACCACCAGCCGGCTGACGGCTTGGAGCTCGTCGGCCGATGTCAGCGAATTGTTTGTCTGGACGAAACGGAGGCTGCTGTCGAGAATGACCTTGGTCTCGTCCGGAGTCAGGGTGCCTCTGGATTGGAGCTCGTCGAGCTGGACAACGATGTCGAACAGAGCAATGGAAATGTATTAGTATTGCTTTGGTAGGATAAACGTAATGGTAGTGTAAATGGTCTGTGCCGTATTGGAGGGGTGGACCAGATGCTTAGTGTACGTGTACAATTCATGAAAAATGAATGCATGTAGGCATGTGTGTTTGTGATGATCGGTAGCAGGTAAAAGTGTCAGAGGTAGAGAGATGTTTGTATGTATGTACGTATGAATGTGTGTGTATGTACGAAAGTGAATGTACGTATGAAATCGTAGCATAATCAAAATCCTCCGTATACTGCTGTAGATTTTATAGAGTAACAACAGAGGAGATCTAGCAATATTGGCACACGTGTTGGCTCAGTGAGTAGAGCGGCTGCCCTCACAATCGGGAGGTCGTGGGTTCAAACCCCGGCCGCGTCATACCAAAAGACGTTAAAAGATGGGAGTTGCTGCTACCTTGTTTGCCGTTCAACAGTTGAAAAGGTTAGAGCAACGTCGATCTGGCGCTGCTCAGTGGCTGCCGGGCCCACGATCAATTGGGCAAAAAGAATTTCCATTCTTGGACAATAAAATTTGGAGTTTATATCCAAAACAATTATAAGAGTAGAGGTTGCTGCAGCGGAAGCAAAAGATTGGGATTTAGGGTAGCAGCTATCGTTGAACCAACTGCCTAAAGGGTAGTGAGAAAATAGCTTATATCAGCGATAGAGTCTAAAGCAGTAGGCCTACCTATAGATTTAATTTAATGTAACATTGGAGTATTCAGCGCTTATGTATTTACATAGGAAATGAAACAGTGAAACAGTTCAAAAAATCTTATGAAAAAGATATATCTAATTAAAGACCATTGACCATTCCATGGAACTTACCTGGAGCAATGCAAACATTGTCAATTATATGCCAGAAATGTCAGAAACACAGATAAAAGTCATATGAAAGCTGAAAAAAAAATGTAGCTATACAGTATGTCCCCCCCCCCAAAAAAAAAAATACAATCGGTTTTCGTATTGATAACTTCCAATATGATTTAACCGTCTAAATGCTACTTCAGGGTCTTGAAATATAACATCTTAGCTATATTATGCAGAAAACAACATTTAATTTGGGTGAGTGGTCACAGAGATATGTGGATCATTGTAGCGCATGTCATGGGCCTGATTCTTCCAAGTTAGGCACTTGGATGCTTTTGGAACTGCATAATGTGTGAACACAATGGACAAAACTTGGAGGGATTCCTGATATGCTCTACAAAACTCCTCATTTCTCTTTGACCACTGAAGCAAATCGGATGGATTTTTCCGTAAAACGTGGGTAATGAGTTATAGTTTCATACCCTGAAATGGTATTTGGACTGATTCTCTATTTTCCGAGTTATAATTGTGGAGGGTCCCGTTGTTGTGTTTTTTTTTTTTTTTTTTTTTGGGGGGGGGGGTGGGACATACGGTATAATGGAGCTTACACCTATATAAGGTGATCAGTGGTTAATATGAAACATTTACACTAGCTCTCATAGATTCGTGTCAGTTTCATATTTTTTTAGATCCTTCATTGCATGAGCTGCTGTGGCTTAGAGGATAACAGAAGACCACGGTATGCAGTCAATATTAAGGTTCCCGATGGTTCGGAGTCAGTGACAAATGTAGCTGTGCCCTAAATATGCCAGGCACTAATTAACTTTATTCTCATTGTCTCATTGACTTACACTCAGTTGGCGGTAGCTTGCTCATTTGTAAATGTCGTAAACTGTTCATGAACGGTTTTATGTGAAGCGCATGCGACAGTATGTGAACAATACAAACCAAACAAACAAACAAACAAACAAACAAACACACACACAGAACAAACAAACAGAAAACTTACTAAAAAAAAAAAAACCAAAGAAACAAACAAGCAAGATAAAAAAAAAACGAGTTCAGGAATAAGCCTATTGTACGAACACTAATTTCTGCGAGAAAATCTAACGTCATTAAGGGAATTCCTTATTTTACTATTTGTGTCCAATGTCCTACAAGATGACGTATGAAGAAAATAAAAAGTCAGTCAATCGAGTAAACCAAGTCATTCGACGTCATAACAGGGAAAACCTGCTGCGAAAAGTTTCGATGAGAAACTGAGGAACAAGTTATAGAGTTTACATATTACAGCAAAGATTATCAAGTAAATCAAACCATTTGATATCATAAAAGGGAAAAGCTGTTGCGAAAAGTTATGATAATAAACTGAAGAACAAGTTACAGAGTTTCCAGATTAAAGCAAAGATGATCAAGTAAATCAAAGCATTCTGTATCATAACAGGGAAAAGCTGCTGCGAAAAGTTACGATAATAAACTTAAGAACATGTTACAAAGTTTCCAGATTAAAGCAAAGGTGATCAAGTAAATCAAACCATTTCATGTCATAACAGGGAAAATAGCTGAACTGAAGAACAAGTTACAGCGTTTCCAGATTAAAGCAAAGATTATCAAGTAAATCAAACCATTCTGTATCATAACATGGAAAAGCTGCTGCGAAAAGTTACGATGAGAAACTGAGGAACAAGTTATAGAGTTTAGAGATTAAAGCAAATATTATCAAGTAAATCAAACCATTTGATATCATAAAAGAGAAAGCTGTTGCGAAAAGTTATGATAATAAACTGAAGAACAAGTTACAGAGTTTCCAGATTAAAGCAAAGATGATCAAGTAAATCAAACCATTCTGTATCATAACAGGGAAAAACTGCTGCGAAAAGTTACAATGAGAAACTGTGGAAAAAGTTAGTTTCCATATCAAAGCAAAGATTCTTCCTGAATTTTATGAAATACTCACAAGTGACAAGACGTCATTCAGGCTTCCAAGGATGAGACGCGCTTGTTACCATGGGAACGGAAGATATTAAAGGTCATTTGAAATGAGCTGCGATTGATCTTACGCTTGATTTATTGAGCGTAACTTGTGTAAGTTCAATATTGAGCGTAAGTCCTGTTTCATAAAGAGACTTACTCTTGATTGCAAGCATGATTATTTCAGTAGACTGAGTGTTACGTGCGATCAATTGCAAAGTTGTTAATGAAACGCAATTTGCGATTAATCGGAACTCACGCTCAATCTTAATGAAACAGGCTCCAGATATATTTGTAATCGCTTTGTCCTCTTTGCAATGTATTGTATTTTATTGTATTTTAATTATTTTATTGTTTCTGCATGGTTCAATACAGCACCTCACTTTTGAAAACATCTTCATCTATCACGGCTGACTTACACCTTCGACGGAGAAAAATCTTGATTCAATTCAGTGTAAAAGGTTGATTTTGCTATTCTGTAATTCTGCTCCTCCGGGATTATCTTTTTGTTTTGGCGGGAGATGGGACATACGCTCACACGGCCTTAAAAGTAATAGTAAAAAAAAAAAAAAAATAAGCATGAAACCACTGTGGCACAACAGCTGGAATTAATATTCAGACAAATTGCCATGGGTTATGAAAAAAAATCTTCTGTAAGGAAACAAGAACTTGTTACAAGGTTTCGGATCTACTGCATACATCTATTTATTTGACAGTTCGAAGACAGAGTCAGTTTAGAAAAATTTCAAAGAGGCATTGATGCGTTGCATTGTGGGATCTTTTACGTTCGGTTTGATTGAAGAGGTGAATGATCTCGGAGTCTTCCAACGGACGGTGCCAGACAGCAAACTCATCGAACGTCGCTCTGGCCCTGTACAACCACAGTTGGATTTGGGTGAAATGTGAACGTAAGAACTGTTACTGCTGTAATGCAAATCGTGTCTAACAGTCATCGAGAGTAGTATAGCGCGACCACTGTTAGAACTGTCAATTTTACTTGAATATCAATTGAACACAATACAGATGCGTCTGTCATAGCCTAAAGTGCGCCATACAAAGAGATAGCCCTATAAAGTCTCTGAGGCCATAAGCCATATCCGGTATGAGCAAAGAGGTATTTGGGTTTGAGGGTGTAGGAATTGTATTTGATTATAAAAAAGATGCACCTATGCTTACAGATGCTATGTTTGTAAATGGCCACGCATTGCCTCTTACCTATCGTTTTTACACACTACATCACATGAAAACTAAATTTACTGTCGACAGTAATGGTTAAAATGTCGGTGATGGTAAAAAAAAAAAGAATGAAAGAGGAAAAAAATAAAGGAAAGGGAGAAAGAGTAGCAATATAGTATATAGTGGTAGGAGGGAGTATAATAGAAATGGTAACGGTGACGATGATAACAGGGAGGGTAGGAGAAGAATCAGAGCGAAGCAGAATTAAGAAAGCGAAAACAGACGAAGAGGAAGAAGAACATTTCAAATGTGGTGATGATAACGATACTGCTTAAAGGACAAGTTCACCTCCATAGACATGTGGGTTGAGTGAATGCAGCAATATTAGTAGAACACTATCAGTGAGAGTTTGAGGAAAATCCGACAATCCGTTCAAAAGTTATGAATTTTTAAAGTTTCTGCTCAGTCATGGCTGGATGAGAAGACTACTATAGCTTGTGATGTCACATGAGTACAACGGTACAAAGAAAGTATAAAGAAAATTCACCTTGTTTTCACTTTTCTCGCATAACAAAAGAACACTCGACTTCTCTCTTTCAGAAGGCAAGGGGAATGATATTATCCTTAACATACATCAGTGAACAAGTCCAAGAAATGTGTACTTTATTCAAAAAGTAAGATTTTGTGAAATTCTCTTTTTATTTTCATTATATCGTTGCACGCATGTGACATCATACACTGTAGTAGTCTTCTCATCTAGCAGTAATTGCGCAGATACTTTAAAAATTCATAACTTTTGAACGGATTGTCGGATTTTCCTCAAACTTTCACTGATGTGTTCTACTAATATTGTTGCATTCACTCAATCCACATGTACATGAAGGTGAACTTGTCCTTTAAAACTGGAGATTTAAGATAATCAGGAAGCACCGTCAGTCAACTTTTTGGTGCCTTCCCTTACCAGCCGAAATGGAGCCGAGTGCGGTGTACCTCGTCCATGCAGCCCCGGCAGATGGGGAAGGAATGACAAACGTAGCACTGCATCTCTCGCGGCCAGACACACCCCCGGAACGTCTCTATACCATAAAACGGATAAAAGGTATAATGGAGTATTAGCCAAAGACACACCCATGTTATCACTTATACCAAACAAAAGGTAATGGGTAATGGGGTTAGTCATAGACACACCCACGCAATGTCTCTACCATAAAAGGGATGAAGGCAGATGAAGCTCAGTCAAAGACACACACCCGTTACGTCTCTTATACCATACAACGGATAAAAGGTAATGGAGTATTAGCCAAAGACACACCCATGTTATCACGGAACGTCTCTTACACCAAACAAAAGGTAATGGGTAATGGGGTTTGAATAGTCATAGACACACCCACGCAATGTCTCTACCATAAAAGGGATGAAGGCAGATGAAGCTTAGTCAAAGACACACACCCGTTACGTCTCTTATACCATACAACGGATAAAGGGTAATGGAGTATTAGCCAAAGACAAGCCCACATTTATCACGGAAAGTCCCTTATACCAAACAACTGTAATGGGTAATGGGGTTACTGTAGTCAGAGACACTCCCGGAACATCTCTACCAAACAAAAGTGGCGCCTAACAGGCTGCCCCCTTGTCTGCTCTCTCCAAGATCATGGTATTCTACCTGTTTCTACTAGAGTTGCTGGAGTAGAATTGCTATCAGTCTCTTTGTTGTGGCACATGGAACTTGCTAGACATTTTTCGACGATTGGTTTCATGTTTCTGTGGACTTATCAGTCAGAACAACTTCTGACCTTCTTGGCTTCAGGCTTGCAGTAGCCATACTAGCTGAGTGTCAGCCTTCACTGTGCATGTATATGGACATTATCCAAGTTCACTCATCCTCGTCATGAATGGGACCTGTTCTTTCACTAGTGCTGCAGTGACTTCAGCAACATGGACTTAATCAGTTTATCCCCCATTCTTCCCATTGTCTGGATCTTGGCTCTGCTTCTCTCTGTCAATCAGCAGCTGTACTGTGTGAACCATGTACTGACTGCATCCGTGAAGCAGCTCTCTGTTATACATTATGTAACTACAAGTTACCACACATCGATGGGAAGCCATATTGTATATGATCGTGACTTTCTTCTCCGTCTCAATCCGGACCCAAGCCGAATATCTTGTTTACTGAATAAGGATGGAGATCATTTCACGTTTGATGTTCAGACACTTCCCTTGTCTTCACTCAAAAAAAGGGGAAGATGGAAGCGGATTAGGAGACATCGAGGTGTAAGGGGTGGGAGACGAAAACAGAGACACGCAGCATCAACAAGTGGAGAAAATATACCTCCTAAAGATATAAATCGGGGTAGATCAGTGAATGCTCAGCCTCTTGCCATTGCAAAATGCGCTGTTCTAAATGCACGTTCAGTTTGCAACAAAGCTGCTCTCATTCAAACATTTCTCCTCGATCATGACATTGATGTTTTAGTAATTACTGAAACCTGGCTGACGGATGGAGACGAAGTCACCCCTCGACAGTTACTTCCAGACCCTGATGGCTACAGCTTCATCTCAGTGCCCAGAAATGGTCGTGGTGGTGGTCTTGGTATTGTAGCTAAAAGTCACATAAGCATCAAGCTGCGACCTCCTCAGAAATGTGAAAGCTTTGAATGTGCCGAGTTCGATCTTAGGGCTGCTAGTTTGTCAACGCTTCTGGTCGCAGTCTATAGACCTCCACCCTCTACGCAGAATGGACTCTCCAGGCATCAGTTCCTAACTGATTTCACCCCTTATCTGGAAGATCTGGTCACTAGGCAGGATAATTTCATCATTATGGGGGACTTCAACATTCACATGGATAATCTGGACAATCCGGAAGCTGCCCAGTTCGCCAATCTTTTGAATGACTGCAACTGTATTCAGCTCGTAAATCAGTCAACTCACATGGCAGATCATATCCTGGATCTCATTATAATCAAGTGTTCTTATGAGTTCCTGGATCCAAAGGACGTTTCGATCGGATCGTTTATCTCTGACCATGCAGCTGTTCATTTCTGCTGTAGACTTGAGGAGTCTTCGCACAAGAAATGTGACAAGAAATTTCGTAAACTGCGCTCAGTTGACATTCCTTCCTTCCTCGACGATATTGAAACAGCTCTGAATCAGAAGGATTTTTGGGACAAAGCTGATGCTAATGATCTTGCCGACTGTTATAATGCCACAATCAAATGTACTTTGGACAAGCATGCCCCAATGAAAACTGTACGTGTACCTGAACGGGAGCCAGTGCCGTGGTACACAGGTGGCTTGCGGCAACAGAAACAGCATGTAAGGAGGGCAGAAAGACGCTGGCGTAAATCAGGACTCCCTGTGGATCGCAAAGAGTTTACAAAGCAACGAAATATCTTCACTGATATGGCATCTGAAGCCAAGAAACATCATATCAAGCAGAAGATAAAGGACTGTGACGGTGATCAAAAGCTTCTGTTTCGTCTGGTTAATGAGCTCCTAGGAAGATCAAAATCAAACAGGTTACCTACCATCTATGATAGTGAAGCAGATCTTGCCAACATGTTTAGTGACTTCTTTCATGAGAAGATATCCAACATCCGCAATGTGCTATCCAACTTCTCTGCCAGTGGAACAGCTCATGAAACTTCCCACCCTCCTTCCTCTACATGGCTCTCCTTCCAACTCGTATCATCAGTCGAGGTTTCCAAAATCATCAAAAGCTCGCCCTGCAAGTCGTGTGCCCTTGATCCTGTTCCAACGTGGATGGTAAAAGCGGCCCCGGAGAGATTTGCAGACATCATCGCCAAGATCATTAACTCTTCCCTTGCAACTGGCATTGTCCCAGACATCTTCAAGCGTGCTCATGTCACGCCCCTGCTTAAGAAGACTACTCTTGATCCTGACTCTCTCGACAACTATAGACCGATTTCGCAACTACAGTTTGTCTCCAAAGTTCTTGAGAAAGTTGTTGGAAATTTCTTGTGCAAGTACCTCCAGGGAAATGATCTGTTCGAGAACCTGCAGTCCGCATATCAACCAGGGCACAGTGTGGAAACTGCTCTTGTCAAAGTGACGAATGATATCCTCCTAGCCCTCGACAAGAAACAGATGGTACTCCTTGTCCTCTTAGATCTATCCGCAGCGTTCGATACTGTGGACCACGATTTGCTGCTGATGAGAATGTCGCATCGTTTTGGAATCTCTGGAAACGTTCTCAAATGGTTCCACTCTTACCTGACTTTGAGATCCCAAGTAGTTACTCTGTTGGATTCTTCATCAAAGCAGTGCTACATCGAATGTGGTGTCCCGCAGGGCTCCGTGCTGGGACCTATCCTCTTTACCATGTATACTTCTCCTCTTGGTGACATAGCAAGACGTTTTGGCCTGAGCTATCATCTCTATGCTGACGACACGCAGCTCTATGTTGCCTTCAAGCCAGGAATAACCGATCAGGTCTGTTGTCGGCAAATTCAGGATTGCTTGGCGGCAATGCAGGACTGGATGAGTGGCAATTTCCTGAAACTTAATAATGACAAAACTGATGTGATCCTGATTGGTTCCCGACACCAACACTCTGTGTTTGAGATGGACCACATATCCCTGAATGGCCAGAATCTGTCGCTCTTGGAATCAGTTCGTGACCTTGGAGTGATCCTAGACAACAGATTGAATATGAATGACCACATCACAAGTGCCTGTAAGAGTGCCAACTACCATCTGAGGAACATTGCAAGAATTCGCAGATTCTTGTCTGAATCTGATGCAGTCAAGGTTATTCACGCCCTAGTATCGTCACGCATTGACTATTGTAATGCACTATTAGCTGGTCTGCCTAACTCTTCTATCTGTCGCCTCCAAAGAGTACAGAACAGTGCCGCCCGTGTTCTAGCTCGTGTGAGGAAGAATGTTCACATCACCCCAATACTAAGACAGTACCACTGGCTTCCAGTCAAGAAGAGGATTGAGTACAAGATTCTTACCCTTGTTTTCAAGGCATTACATGGCATTGCTCCGAAGTATCTTCAGGACTTGGTTACAGTAAAGCAGTCAGCTTACAGCCTACGTTCTTTGTCTTCGACGGTGCTACATGTTCCCAAAACTCGGACAACCTACGGGGATCGCGCCTTCCTCTATTTGGCTCCTTCACTTTGGAATAAACTTCCGGATAATGTTCGTAACATACACAGCCTAGATACTTTTCAACGACATGTCAAGGCATATCTTTTTGCTCAATCATATGATTAGGGTTCTTTTTTTTTTTTTTGTGTGTGTGTGTGTGTATGTGTTTTTCTTCTTCTGTTAGGCGTTGTCATTGTATTTTATTGTTTTGTATGGTATGGCACTGTATTGTAATGTACTATTTATTTGTACCTTTTCTATTTTCTTAAGAGAGAGCAGAAAGCGCTTTGAGTAGTTTGTAACTGGACATAGCGCTTTATAAGAAATTACTTATATATACCATAAGACGGATAAAAGCTAATGGAGTTTAGCCTAAGAAACACCCATATTATCACGGAACGTCTCTCATATACATGTACCAAACAAAGGTAAATGGGTAATTGGGTTAGTCAAATAAGACACACCCCCGGAACGTTTCTTATACCATACAGCGGATAAAGGGTAATGAAGTATTAACTAAAGACACACCTATATTTTAACGGAACGTCTCTTATACCAAACAAAGGGTATTGGATAATGGGGTTATTCAAAGAAACGCCCATGAGATGTCTCTACCATAAAACGGATAAAGGATAATGGAGTTTAGCCAAAAACACACCCATTATCACCGAACGTCTCTAACACCAAACAAAGGGCTGGGACGGATCTAGGAATTCCTTAAAGGGGGGGGGGGGGGGACAACGATATTTCTGGTGCTACTTTCTGGGTTTCATCCCATTTTTTCTTTTTATTTCTTTTGTTTTAACAACAAAAAAAGAGGGGGAGCGCACCCGGTGCGCCCCTCTGGATCCGCCACTGAAGGGTAATGGGTAATGGGGTTAGTCAAAGACACACATACTGAACGTCTGTAACATACAATGGATAATGGCAATGGTCTATTCATCTTTTTACAATGTGAATTGTGTACTGGATTTCGTTGTATCACTTAAAGAGCGTCGCATTTGATGGTTTACAAGAAACCAAATTGACTCCGTAACTGTGAAAACTTTTTTTCTTTCTTTTTAACATCCGATTGCCTTGACTGTGTCAGTCCAATGAATTTTTGGTCACAAAATAAAGAAGATAGAACATTCAAGGCTCATTTTATCATGGAGTAGTGAGGCATTTCAGTATAGTTGTTTATGAACTACCGTTCACCCACGATGCGACGACAAACGCCCACGTTGTTACTTCGTTATCGACGATGTCCTGAAACAGCGACCAGGTCTGCGAGCCCGTGGTCATTATGGCGTCGTTCTCGGCGTACTGGCAGAAAGAGTAGTTGGTGTATTCGACCTCCTCTGCTCCATTTGGTTTTAACAATGATGATGATGTTAATGTTAGTAATAATATCAATGATACCAATATAATAGTTCTAAAAATAATGATAATAACACAATTTATTCAAGCGTATGGCACATTGTGCCTGGTTACCGTTTTCTAACTATTGCTATAGTCACCTGGGACCATGGACCTACAGTATTGTAGGTCCATGGTGTGACGAACCATGAGGGGTTGGCATCATTTTCTTGTGCGGGTGGGTTGGGGAACAAGGTTGGCACCCTGCTCTTAGCGATGAATGAATGAAGTGGGATCTTTTACTTGCGTGGGTCATGGGTATAAGTCACACACGTGACCTCCATTAATGTCCTATTCGAGGGACAGAGTGTTTTGCCTCTTACTAGAGGGGACGGAATGCTACACACAACATTGCTCAGTGAGACTCGGGAATCGAACCCGGTACCCTTGGATCTGGAGGAAGACGCGCTACCGGCTGAGTTATTATTATCACCACCCTTATGATAATACAATGATGATACGGTAGTAACGGTAATAATATCCAAAGTAAACATGACAAATGATGATATATTGTCATTAAAATGCTAACAGCAGGCCTACTGATGATAATAAATATCTTATCATACTCAGAACTGCGATAACAACGCTGATTGGGACCACAGAAATTATCAGATTGTCTGTTTCCTCAGCCTTGAAGAATATCAGGCATAGGCAATGACGAAACGCGAATTGCAAAAGGGCGTTATATATCTGTTGTCAAAGTGACTCGAACCTAAAGACCTCAAAATACATTGTGCATCAGTGGTTATTTCTATGGAGCCACAACAGCTTCTGTATTTTTTTCTTTTTAGTTTTTTTTTTTATTTTATTGATATAACAGCTTCTGTATTTTTTTTTCATACCCGCAGTTCTGACGAGACAGGTGAAACGGTCTCCTGTAGAATTCTCGTCCGAAGGGGGCAGGTTGACCCAAAAGGACACCGTGGTACCATCTGAGTAGCACGAGCCATCCTCACACGTGTCTGAGATAACTGTATCGTCTTATTCATTAAACAAGGAGATGGGTAGGTAGATGGGTATACATATATATATATATATATATATATATATATATATATATATATGTATATATATATATATATATATATATATATATAATATAAATTAGTAGAAGAAAGAAAGTTGACAGGATTATATTAACAGATTGATATAATCGATTTATGAAATTGATCATGCCAAATCAATAAAATCGACTGTTTGACGCCAATTTTACTTGACATCCCTCTGATTACATCACAAAATTGCAAATAAAACGTAAATGATAATGATAATGATCCTATCTTCAGAGAGTTGCATCATTAGTCTGAAGCACTCTCTTCTATAGAGCCAGGTCAATAATACTCTAGAATTGTCATGTCAGCACACTTTCTACAATATCATCTCGAGCTTGGGTAAAATGACACTGTCTATTAGAGGAATGGACTAGATTCGAACCCATGGTATCCTTACAAAGAGTCCATTGCCTCATCCACCAAACCACAGTACGTTCGCTGGGAGGGGGAAAATGGGGGGAAAATCTAACTTACCACCTAAGTTTGTGTCTAGACTGAAGCGAGAGGACGGGTGCTCGACGTGGATGGCGTTCTCCAAATTTCCGTGGGATTTTTTCAGCAACAAGTTGTTCCCCGAAGCCGCACCGACCCACTGGCCTGTAATGGCGTCGAAGAATTGCTGCACACAGAGAGAGCGGACGGAACATCAAATGGATGGAGAGTTATCAAAGGCAAAGGCTGGACAAATTTCTCGATTGGAATCACGATGTACAATAAATCTGATTTTAAGTCTATTGAAAGAGAATTCGGTTTCCTGATAGTGAGTATGCTGATGCAATAAATTGCATTCGGCGATGTTACAGCATTTCACTACACTGTCCCTTAATTCATGAATACAATGATGTTTAATTTAGAGAATATATATAAGTATTAGCGAGAGCGCCGCGGCCTTATGTATTCCCTTTGTTTGTTTGTTTTTTGTGGAACTATCTCCTACGAAGCCGTCGGCTCCAGGCCACCGAGACCGGTGCCGTTCTCTCAAAAATCATGCATTGGAAGTGTTCTCAAAGTGCATCCCAATAACAGATTGCGCTCAAGCGGAGATAACGTCTACAGGTCACCTCTAAACAGAGATGCATTTCTCTGGTATTTATTTTGTTTGACGTCAATCAAATTTATGTCCTAATTTTATGATCATCTTTTCCTCTAAATTCCTATCTTCAACTTTAGTTTCTAAGCGAGGGGACTGTATTTAAGCAGACTCTCTTCCTTTCCAGCCGAGTGATATTTTCAATTTCTTTTTTTTTTAAAAATTATTTAAGTTATACTTATTCAATTGATACTTTATTTCAGCCAACAACAGAAACGTATAATGCAAAGTGATAGATTTCACAATATTGCTTTTCAACAATTTGAAAAAAGGACAAAATCATAAAGTAAAACACAAATTATATGAATGATAACGAAACGGGAAAATTATGTACACTTTGCCACTGCAAAAAAAAAAAAAAGTATCTTAGTGTATTCGTCATACAGCGATGATTAGTTTAATTATCAGCTATCATCAGTTTCACGCTGAACTCCTGGATACTATTAACTATTAAACTTGCTGTGATCATACAGTATATTTCCCCTGAAATCGACATTTGAATGGGATTTCTGAGAAATTCAATCAATTTATTCAGTATAATTTGCTTATAATGACTTGACACTTTAAACTTTTTCTTGCTCTCTCTTGTCAATATCCGACAGGACAAATAGGCACCACACATGCATTTCTTCTTTCCCCCTCATGTTCCCATGCTCTCTTTGTAAATACCCCCAACTCCTATCAAGTATCATTTAAACTATTTGCAAGCATATAGATTGTGTTCACGGGGGTTGCAACGATTTTCAAGCTTTAAGCTTATGTTGCAATTCCTTTGCGTGTTCGTTACCTTGAATAATGTAGCTCTCTTAGTGAAGTTGTATACTATCCTGTAACTACTTCTTATCAATGTATACTTATTGTATATATTCTGTCTTGGCTATATGAGATGTACTTGCGTACATTTGTATGCATTCCTATTTTGTGAACACGCATGAAATCTTGAATAAATTAAAAAAAAAAAAAACATTTTCACCAATTCTCAGCTAAGACCATACTCCCCCATAATTTATTTCACTCACATATAATATGTAAGTACCGCTGCTCTTGCCATCACTGATCTTTGATACTATCACCAGTAACTTTACAATATTAATATCATACAAATATTCAATGTTTGCGAGTGCGACGGTTCCGAATACTACATGAGCATGCATGTTTAACCGTTCTATTCAACCACGCGAAGCACTTCTGAATGCAATGCAACCAGCATTCATCCAATCAGATGGAAAGGATCTATATGAATTGTGTTGTATATACACAGCGCGCCGGTGGCAACAGTACAGCAGTAAACGTAGACGGATAGACACATACATAGACACACATACATACATAGACACATATACACACACGCACAAAACACACAAACACACACACACACTGACAAAAAACAACAACAACAACACCTGAACCTCGAATAGCATTAAGCAGCTCGAGGGGGACAACACAAAGGGAATATTAGACACAGACGAATGCGAGAGGACATTACAGAAGGGAATGTATGTATATTATGTAAATTCATCGCTATGAGCAAGAGGAGTAGGCCTTCTTTAAATGAGAACAGTTATGAAATTGATTATAATGACTTGTCATCGATTTGGTTCAACAGGTTACGCATCTCTTCATAAAACGCTCTTACGCGGCTCTGCTTCGCAGTGGTAAACGCATACACGAGTGAGTAAAAGCAAAAATGAATAGGTAAGAAAACGTGTAGGTGAGAGGTTTCCATTGTCAATTTGATCTAGATACGTCTTGGCAAACAAAGAGATCATCCCGAATTCCATGATTAATTTACCAGAGGTGTCGTAAAATCCTTCCCCTTAAAAGCGTTTCCATGGTTATCTCACTCGTTTACATTTAATTTCAGCTGTTGGTTTTCACCCCTGATATTTCTAACGCCTGTTGTACCTATATGGCAAGTGAAAACATACACGGCACACACTTCTTCACACACTTCTTACACTTCTCTAGTCGATTCCTTGATATTATCTTGATCTTGATCTTGATGCATCTGACTAATCATTATTTTAAAATCATTTAACCAGGAATGAAATCACATATGATTATATAAGTAATACAGAATTTCCCTTTAATATTTCACAGTTACAAACAACATTGTCACTCATTAACCAGTCGCCCTCAGAAACTAATTAAACGAACTGCAAAAAGTATAATGGGATAAATACAAATTTCTCATACAATACATAGCTTTATTTTGTATATAATTTGAAGTGAAATGGTGAATTTTAGAGAAATTTCAAACTATTTACCCTTTTATGCCATCTGTCCATTGGGTAGTACACCGACGCGTCGTGGTAGATGGAATTTACTGCACATAAAGATAAGGTAAAGTATGTTGTGATATGTGATAGAATAATTTATTTTTTTTTTGGGGGGGGGGGGGACGGGGTGGCTGCGTGCGTTGAAAATGCTCTTATAAAGATACTTGATATTTACAATCGGAAGGAATCGATTGTTTTGTGAGCCTCCTGCAACAGTACGCCGTCGACTTTTCAAACTCCGTTTCGACTCTTATAATGTGTTGTGAGTACCAAAACCTAAGCTCCAATACCTTGCCGTTATTGACACAATGTCACTGCGAACACTGGTATCAAAGCAGATGAATGTGATCGGAAAGAAATTGCTTCGTTATTCCGAAGATTCGTTATTTCAAAACACACGAACTCCCTAAAATGAAATAGGGTTCGTGAATCCGAACTTATGCGGTTTTATTCCTGTTCGTCACTCCGAAGGTTCGTTAAAATCCGAAAATGAAATAAGGTACGTTATTCCGGAGGTTCCGAAGAAGTATTCCCCCTCCCCTTCTCCGTATGTCACCAATCCCCTCTTCCACATTATCATCAAAATGAGCCACACATGACGCAGAATCAATTAATATATCAAGAGGTCACTCAAAGGGGGTAAAGACCCACAAACTATTCAATTTTCGAGTGAACGAACCCCCCCCCCCTTTTTTTTTACATTGTAGGATTAATGAACCATCGGAATAACGTACCTCAATACATTTCGGATTAACGCGCCTTCGGAAAAATGAGCCGTATCTTATTTTCGGAATTACGAACCTTCTTAATAAGGAACCATTGAAATAACGAACTTTATTTCAATTTCGGATTAGAACGTTCGGAATAACGAACTGTATGCCATTATTGTGGCTTAGTGAATGAGACCTGGGGGGTGTTTCATCAATTTAGTCAGCGCTGACAAGTTGTCAGCGCTGACAATTTCAACAAAACCCTTGGTTTTGATTGGCTGAGAAGCTCTGGTCACTGACTGTTACCATGGTGATTGTCAGAGACTGACAACTTGTCAGCGCTGACAACTTTCATGAAACGGTACCTTGGGATCATCACTCACGAGGTTCCGGGTTCAAGTCCCTCTGACAGCAGCGGCAATGCCTTTATAGGCAGTGCACTTTTCCCGCATTGCCTGCTCTTGTGGATGCTGGCATGTAGCAATCATTGTTTCCTTATTAAGCGATCACGTAAACACATATTGATTCAAATTCAATTTAAACGAAAAAGTAAGGTACAGTACACTTTAAAACATCCGGGTCAGAACTGACACGGAAAGGGTCCGTTGGGTCACACCCCGTTCCGGGTCAGAAATGACAAGGAATGGGGTCAGATATGACCCCATTCAGAGTCATGAATTGGGTCAGGGTGACCCCATTCCGGGTCTTCATGACCAAATTCCAAGTCATTTTTGACCCGGAACGGGGTGTGACCCCAACGGACCCGGTTCCGGGTCAGTTCTGACCCGGATTTTTTTTTTTTTTTTGGTTAGTGTAGATTCCACTGTCTATTTATGATATATATATATATATATATATATATATATATATATATATACGTGTATGTATTATACAATCGTATGCATATAAACAGATTACCTCGTCTGACCTCACATATAGTGCAGGACCTTCTCGACTGGTCAGTGGTCAGCTCGTACGTCACGGGTGACTTCCGGTTAGTTGTCACAATGCTCCACGATCCCACGGAAGGGTTGTCGGGGAATTCGTTTGAACTGGGTCACGGACGGAACCCAAAACATCAGTAATACACTTAGCAATCACCATATCATAATTATTATAACCAGTAACAAGTCGTGGGCCGCGCATATTTGGTGAGTTAAGAAAAAATGTGCTAAATTATTCATCGAACTTAATACCTTGAAATCATACAAAATTACATGCAAAAGGTCTAAATTTGACGGCGCGACATAATATTTAAAGGGGTCGTACAGTTTCGGTTCAGACCTAACTTCAGGTTTCTAACATTTTTTTTTTTTGGTGAGATTATGAGAAACCTCTTATGAAATATGAAAGAGCATGTTATTTTAAGAGGAATTCTGCCTTTATTTGATGAAAATTGTTTTTAAAATGGCTGAGATATCCCAAAAAGAGCGATCCTAATAAAAGGTGGGACCCACCTTTTATTACAATCGCTTTGTGTTACTTTGTTTTTCGACGTCTCAGCCATTCCAAAACCGATTTTCATCAAATAAACGTTGAATTCCTCTTAGAATGGTATCCTCTGGACTATTATATACGTGCGCGTTTCTTGGCATTCCTCGCAAAAAACGTAAAAGCCCAATTCTCATCATTACCAATACTATACCATCCCTTTAACATTGGTGAGTTTTTTTTTTTTTTTCGCAGCCAATCAAACCTATATTTTAAAGTCGCGTAAAAATTTCCAACAGGATATTGTCATAATCTGAACATTTAAGAAGGTTTCCAATTTGGCAGGTTTCTTCAACGATAACGATGAAAGAAAAAAAAAAACGCAAATGAAATGGAGAATGAACATGAATGAATTTTACTTTGCACCATAATGATACACTTTTCAGCGACTCCTTCACAATTTGCCTGTTGACGAGGGGGGGGGGGGAGGGGATGTCTCCCATTAAAATTACGTGGAGATGTGAGCTATATTATTGTAATCCGGATTGCAATATTTCGACTTACGAAGAGAGTTGGTAAATTGTTAAAGGATACTCAAAGCATCGAAACTAAAATAATGAAATGAAAGGAATCTGTTTTGATGACACTCACATGAGCAGACTATAATTTTCCCCGCTCGCCCACGACCAACCTTCGATTGCGTCGAATTGGAGATCCGAGGCACACTTGCTGTTAACGATTAAAGGTAATTATTCGGTTATTGTAGCTGACATTGTGGTGAAGTAGAGGCTGCAACAACAATCGATGTTCATTCCATACGAAAGTAATAGATTATGCTATTTCTTGCTTTTTTACTTAGATGGTTTTGTCATGCTTGTTATCAAAGATATTCTAATTCATGTTCTTGCGTTGAATGAGACAGATGAACAATACAAGCTTAGCTTTTTAGCATGTCTCCTCCATTTCCTGCAACTTTAGTTTTAATTCAATTTTCATTTGCTTTTGTGATGCGTAGTATTGTTAACTTCACGTATTTTTCTTTGTTACTACATTGTATTGATGTTGTGTTATTTTGTGTATGAAAATGTAGTTGGATTAAATGTCATGAAATTAAACGTCACAATGGTGTTATCGTGTGAGATATGTTTGCCACAGAAAAAACATAGTTTACATCATTTTTTAACAGCTTTCTTACAATAGTACTGTGATTCATTCTTGCCAATATTTCCATCGGTAGTATTTTCATAATCAACATCTTTAAGCTGTTGGCACTGACCGGAATCATGGTATGGTGTGAAACAAAAATTAGCATAACCATATGGCACAGCTTTGATGTGGTTTGTATGATTTTGATTATTAGTAACGTTAAAATGATGCTCTACCATGTGATACGATTGCAATGCCTGTGGAGAAGATGTCAATACCGGTCAACACGAATTCTAGGTAAGATGTCTTGATCTAACAGGCTATTTCATCCCCATATCTTATCATATTCTCCGATAGTAATCATTGTCACTATCATGTGATATACCCTGTGTGTCAGTGTCAATAATGATAGCTTTCCGTCCACTCTTCTATTTTATTTTACATTTTTATATTATACAAGTGAATGAATGTATCATTTCACCGTATATTGATTATTTGATTTAACATGCTATCCACAGAATTATTCGCACATACACACATTATCATAATTATGTTATGTATTATAACTATATATACAGGGCCTCGGTATTAGCGGTGGCCGATGGCCCGGTGGCCCAGGGCCACTTCAATTGGTGTCGGACCATCAAAATTTCAAAAAGACTATCTCTTTGGTGGCCCGATTGGGCAGCTAAAATTCAAAAGAAATCTATATTAACTTTCCTTTTATTTCGGGCCAACAGAGAAAAGACTAGTGTCGATCCATTGTGAGATTGTGTGTATAATAACTCCAAGTTACGCACCATCGTCACCTTCGTCATAATAATAATAATAATAATAATAGTGGCCTCTTATAAAGCGCTGAAAGTCCATCAATGATGATGCTCATGGCGCTCTTACATATGAAATAGCGAATGAAAAACAAACAAAAACAAGATGCTTACTATACATAACGAAATCAATCTCAGAACATACGAAGAACCCTTCATGTACAAATTATACAGTAACTTATACAGTGTACAAAACGACTCAATTATAACAATCGCATTCATTCACGTCATATCTTCATATCAAACACACACACACACACACACACACACACACAGTCATATCAAACACACACACACACACACACACACACACACACTTGAATGTATGGACGTGTTAACTAAGTGTAAAATTGTAATTTTGATGAGAATTTTTTTTGTATCTAAACAGAGATTTGCAGTGACGACATATCATTTGGAAATGACACTGTCCTGCATATTAGTAATAAAGGACCAGTTTCTACAGATATAATGTGCATAACATTATTTACTTTAAAGAGGATTAGTATACAGGCATTTTGACAGAAATATCATTATCACTGGACGTCAAGCAGACTTGGACTACCTGTTCGTAGGCAGCACCGACACCAGGAACTCGAACTCCTTGTCGTCGCTCCATGTCGCCGGGGCGCCGCCGAGACTCAAACACGGCTTCGACATGTCTGACTCGGGGAGCGTGGTGGCGCCGAAACACGTGTCTTCGTAGCGGTAAAAATTTGGCGGGCATCCAGTACCTAAGGGACGAACGAAATTATGATAATGATTCATAAAAAACTTACATCCTGTCCATCTTCTCTCTAGAAATTGGGAAAGCCTATCAAAGACGACACGATGACATAATCAAAGATCTAAAATCAAACCGAACATCAGTCTTGTTCTCTTTTATATATTCTTTTATTCATTTTTTTTTTTGGGGGGGGGGGGGTCCATGAAGAGTACAATTCTATCAACAACAAAAAAATCGGTAACGATGTCTCTCCCCGCAGCGTGACAGAACTGCTCCATAAAAGCCACACGTGTAGACATACATACTTGATGTCGTTGATAATGTAGATGGTGCTGTTCGCTCGATAGTGTGACGAAATTGCACCTGCCAGGATGTTATTCCCCCTTCATGGAACACCCTGTACAGGTACATACTTGTAATTGACATGTAGATGGCACTGTTCATCCTGTCGGTGTCGTGAGTCTTCTTTGCCCATTGTCGGTCTCGTGGCCTTTGTTTGGCTGGTGTCGGTTTCGTGAGCCTTTATTGCGTAATGTCGGTCTCGTTGGCTTTCTTTGCGCAGTGTCGGTGTCGAGAACCTTTTGTGCGTAGTGTCGAACTCATGGACTGTATGACTTGTGAGCCTTATAACTCGTGGGCTGTATGTCTCCTGGACCTATTTTTTATGTCGGTCTCGTGGACCGTATGACTCGTAGGTGTCGGTCTCATGGGGTAACCCCGCTGTTGTATCGTAACTTTAGGTTTTCTCTTATTTATTTTTTTTTTTTCAATACAGAACCAATCGGGGTAATAACGTGAAATCACCCCTGACGCTGGAACAGTTTCCTTCTTTTCATATTCGATATCACTTATGTGCAAGACAGAGTGCGACTAAATCTATCCAAATTTTAACATTCTCTAATTTTGTTACTATTCCTTTTCATGATATTTGTTATTGTAATTTCACACCTCAATCTTGGGATAAACCACAGGCATGAAATATTGATGAAAGAACTCATACGAACTGGAGAAGATACAAAACTCACTTACCTGTCTCGAAACCTGACAAAGACAAAATAAGAATAAGCAAAGTGAAAGTTAAACCCTTAAAAATCATTCTTCCAGACAAAGTTGAGTGTTTGTGACATCAATTAATAAAATCTCAAAATTCTTATAAATCAGAAACTAGACTTGAAACTTACGCCGTGCGACGTTTCGCTGGTCCAAGTTTTTGATTTATAAGAATTTGGAGGCTACACTAAGTTTCGGCTTGATGAATGATAATCAACATCAGTTTGTCAAAATATAAAACCATTCTAGCAAAATGCACAAAGTACTGTCATTCTCTTTTTTCAAAGTATCTGATCAGAGCATCTATCAAAGCACTGATTAGTTATCTTGCTCTTAAATTCCTCCACATCAATACTCTTCTTCCTATCGTAAGACTTCGGAACGAGTGAACAGCTGGCTTTGTTGTACTCACCTCAGTGCTATACTGGCTGGTAATTCTTTTTTAGAATGTTAGTACATGTATGTTCACTCTTTAGGCTTCCCATGTCTCTTCTGAGGACTCGCATGTCGAGTTGTTGCTTTTTTTCCAGCATTATTCAAATCGTATTATTACACCATATTGTCAACATTGCTAACTCAATTGTTCTTACGTCTGCAGAATGTGGCTGTCTGTTTATCACTATCTGTATTTAGAAGATTCTTTTATTGCCCCGGGTATCCTTGCCTTTCATTTTTTGTTTTCTTTATTTTGGTCCTATGTTGCACCCGTGCTCCTCATCTGTATTTTACACTCTGTTCAGAATTTGGGAGCTACGCTTAACAAGCCTGCTTTTAAGTAGGTTCCATCATATTTCTTTAGCGTTTATACATAGATCCAAACCTACAAAGATTGACCGCCATGTTTATATGTTTATATATATATATATATATATATATATATATATATATATATATATATATATATATATATGTGTGTGTGTGTGTGTGTGTGTGTGTGTGTGTGTGTGTGTGTGTGCACTGTGTGTACACAATGATGAACCATGTACGGGGGCACCCGACACACGAGGTCACACACATCGTGCTCAAGCTTTGTATGAATTACATTGCATTTGAAAGATGAATTATAAAGTTGATGATCACAAAATCATCAAATATCTATCAAACATGTCATCTAATATTTAGTGAAACACTGAAGTGGTACAACTTTTTGCAATCAGTCTGTCTCAGTGTTACACAAATCATAAATATTTGATCACATTTCATTCACTTCCATAGTAACAGCTTTAAAAAAAATCGTGTACTGTTACACTAAGTATACCAGAGAGTGTGATATTGACCATCAGACGGTCGTACGTGACCGTTGCGCTTTCAAGCAAAAACGCTCAAAGACGAGGAAGGTTGCAATGCATTGAAAGTTGGCTTGTCGAGCACAGTGCGAGAGGTAGAAAGTATAGATCGACAGACAGACAGACAGATAGATAGATAGAGATAGATAGATAGATAGATAGATAGATAGAGATAGATAGATAGAGATAGATAGATAGAGATAGATAGGTAGATAGATAGATAGATAGATAGATAGATAGATAGATAGATAGATAGAGATAGATAGATAGATAGATAGATAGATAGATAGAGATAGATAGATAGATAGAGATAGATAGGTACATAGATAGATAGATAGATAGATGAGATAGATAGATAGAGATAGATAGATAGATAGATAGATAGATAGATAGATAGATAGATAGAGAGGGAGAGAGACGGTGAGGTTTGGAGGAGACAGAGTCGTAAATTGAAGCACAGGCATGGCTGAAAGTAGCGTCAATATTTCAGCAGGAATTACCGTCTATGGCCTTCAATATACTCGCGGTCTTATTATATTTGCAATCTTTCAACGTATATTATGCTTTTGTTTCCCACATTTCAAAGATATAATTTTCATCATTACTACGTAAGAATGTGATATAGAATATTCTGTTTCTCTTATCTCAAAGGTATACTTTCCATGATTTCTTTAGAAAGAATAAACAGAATCAAACCAGGGAGATGACACGAAACCCTCCAAAGATAAAAACCGCAGGCACACATACGATATTATATACATGCACATACTGTAGGTACATTACGCATTCACGAAAACGCTATTAGAAAGTGAAAGACTCACGTTTGCTTATGGCAGCAGAAGCTAAAGGCATTGTTGTTACCATGTAAATAAGGACCTGTGCACAAACAGTAAGACGTTTTAAATATGTGAACAGAAGTCTAAACAAAACAAAATAATAAAGATAATGCCAAGTTACACTATCATGATGAATGATGAATAAAAACCCACACAAAACAAAACAAAACAAAATGATAATGATAATGTCTTATAGTTTCACTATCACGATGAATAATAGATAAAAACCCTACCTGTCTTGTACGCATAATGTGTTATCCACGCAAGTCTCCCTTTTACTTTAAATGCCAACGAAACTTGCCATCAGTTATTATCCAGAAGTCCGTAGAGGGATTATTTAGTACATACATCTCTTTAATAATGATATTTATTACTATGGTTTTGCTTTCTAGCGTATTTCCTTCTGTGCCCTTAATTTTCTTTTTCATTCCAGCTATACCCTTTCACCTTTCACCATTCTCCATAATTATTTGGCATTAGGTATTTCTGTACATCATGGTAACAGCCATTATATTTTTGTAGAGCTTTAGACATGCCAGAGGTTAAAGGCATAATTCACCATTTGCAGATGAAACAAAAACTCAGCATTAGTGATTGATATTAGTTCTATTAATGTGAGTTTGGGATAGATACAACGACTGTAAAAATTTGAATCCGTATAATCGATGTTAAGTATTGTTAAATACACAAAATTTGACTAAAAATGTTTTCAGACTGAACCGTCTAAAGTTACGGTTTAATGAGAAAAATACTGATATCTCCTTATATTTTTAGGCTTCATTGCGAAAATCTGGTAGGATATTTCGTGATACAACAGACCTACACATAATATCAAATGTGATATCTTGAACATTTTTAAAATCACTGTTGCCAAAGTGAAACAGGACCTTTAACAAAGAAAAAAAAATGAATAAATGCCGGCGTTTACAAACTCTGAGGAGAAAAATATTAGAGGAAAAGGTTGATGTCAGACGTCAAAACGTCAGAGGTCACACATCAAAAGAAATCTAACATAAAAAATTAGTCCAGATGTTGCATCGCAGTGTCTCTACCCATTATCATGAATTTTCTATTGAAGTTTAGAGAGAGAGAGAAAAAAAAAAACTTATCAGTTCAAAAAGCTTGAATTTGAAGGAAACTTCTACCTTTCCAGTCTATTTCGGTCACGAATGTGATTGCGCTCTAATCATGTATTCGTCAAATAGTTCTGCACCTAGAGAGAGGGGGATACTATGACTAACAAAACTTTTATTGAAAGCACTTACCAAAATCGCCGTGGACTCCGCAGCAATATGTCGCGGCTTCATGCCTCTCATGTTTTTATCTTCCAAAATATGACACAAAATATTGCATGAAAAATCATAACATCTTCATGATCTTTGGAAAGTGTAACTTCATACTCATCACGGTTATGCGTCTACCGCTTCTAATACAGTGAAACCCCGTTATAACGAGGTCCGTGGGACCGGCGATATTACCTCGTTATAACCGGTACCTCGTTATAACCGTACGCATCAAAAACAAAGAAAAACATATGCACGACTTCATACCCAACAATGAAAGTTAAGAACATCCTTTGCGTTGTTATTAAACACAATTATGGATCATTATTATCGAGAGAACAAAGGGAAATTATTTGCGAATTAGGCGAAAATGTCGGGGTTGAAATAGGTTAATTCTTTATTTTTCTTCCGAAAATCTCTTCGCATAATAGTGCACGTTATGTTCTTGAGAAGTATAGGCCTATATTATATTAAAATCACATTGTATAAAATGCGTTGTTTACCGTAACTTGCGAGGTATTTTTACGCTGTTGGTGTCAAGCGGGAATGCGATAATTTCATGAATCATTTCGGATGTATTCTTATACAATGTATGATCGTTGCGCCCGAAAGGATTAAAATGCGTTGTTTATTTTCTTCCGAAAATCTCTTCGCGTTTTGTACATCCGTTCTTGAAAAATAAGCGACAGGATTGAATTTAGAAGGTTGCGATCCTTTTTACGCAGATCTGTTCCTCATAGACCATTCTGAAAGAAAGAAAATCTTCATTGTGAAATGCGTTGTTAAAATTGTGATGACGAACAAACCCAGATCCATTCAAATTGTTAAATGCGTTTGTTTCTTTTTCTGAACACCGAATAAGTAGCTTAACTCGCGTTATTCAACTATTTTTACGCTACTGTCAACCGGCGAGATCGCGATGATTTCAGAGTAACATTCGTGCGTCGTTTAGCGTAACTTGCGGGGTATAGTTGGTGCCCAGCGGGAATGCGATGATTTCATGAATTATTTCGGCTGTAAATCTTATATAATGTATGTTCGTTGCATCCGAAGGGATTAAAGATGCGTTGTTCATTTTCTTCCGAAAATCTCTTCGCGTTTTGTACATCCGTGCTTGAAAAATAAGCGACAGGATTGAATTTAGAAGGTTGTGATCCTTTTTACCCAAATCTGTTACTCGTAGACCATTTTGAAAGAAAGAAAAATCTTCATTGTGAAATGCGTTGTCAAAATTGTGATAACGAACAAACCCAGATCTATTCAAATTGTTAAATACGTTTGTTTCTTCTTCTGAACACCGATTAAGTAGCTAAACATGCGTTATTCAACTGTTATTTTACGCTACTGTCATCCGGCGAGATCGCGATGATTTCAGAGTAACATTCGTGCGTCGTTTACCGAACTTGCGAGGTTATTTTACGCTGTTGGTGCCCAGCGGGAATGCGATGATTTCATGAATCATTTCGGCTGTAATCTCATACAATGTACTATCGTTTCGCCCGGAAGGATTAAAGATGCGTTTTTTATCATCTGCCGAAAATCCCTTCGCATTGTATACATCCGTTCTTAAAAAAATTACGACAGGATTGCGTTATTCAACTATTTTTACGCTACTGTCACCAGGCGAGATCGCGATTTCATTAATTGTTTCGGCTATAATCATACACTCGTATTTGCTAACCAGCAAAAGAACTGGAAGTCGGGACTACAAATGGAAAGGATACAATGTAGAGTTGCAATCGCATTCCGATTTCCATATTTGCCACGAGTGTCGCTACATGAAAAGTTTTTGAGTGCGTTATCTTTTTGCGCTGTGGTCTGCAAAATATTACGCACGCGTGTGATCTCGCGTAAAAGAAAATCGAGTGATCATGTTTAATACATGTAATTTAGTAGGAACATCGAATGGTATTAATGTGTTGTTGTTTTTTTTTTTGGTTTTTTTTTTTGCGTGGTTTAGAAGAAAACATGGACGGAACCGTTCTCTGCAAAACGGGAAAAAGACATGGATAGCGTGAATTCGATTTTCAATGTTTCATTTGTCTCGTGTTTGAAAAGCGGCAAGTCAAGAAATGGTACCTCGTTATATCCGATCAAATTTCTTATGTTTTTCTTTATCATGACGCGCCGAAAATGTCCTCGTTATAACCGGAATCTCGTTATAACCGAACTCGTTATAACCGATTCGTTCTGCCATAGGTTTACACGCAAAGGAAAACGGGACCGACGCGATCACCTCGTTTTAAGCGGTTCCTCGTTGTAACCGAACTCGTTATAACGGGGTTTCACTGTACTACACAATTTAGTGTTACAACTGCTACAAGATTGTTCACCTATAAAATGCCACTGCTCTTGCTTCCCAATTAACTTTCTACATCATGAGGTGTTTGAAACACAAATACTGGTATCATCGCTCTTTGTCACATCTAATCCAACGACGAAAATTAGCACAGATTAGATATATAAACTGCTGCATCAGCGACAGTAAACAATGTCATAACTCTTACAACAACAGCTATTTTTATACTTTTCTACAACAACAACAACAACAGCCACAAACTCAACCACAACAACAACTACTATTACTACTACTACTACTACTAATAATAATAATACTGTCACCACCACTGTAACTAACAACTGCAACAACAAAACAACTCCTTTACTTTAACAATGTATCCAAACATAACAACAACTATATACTTCTATTGCTTCTAAGATATACATACTATCCTAAATTACCCACTAACGCTATCACTGCTGTTTCTGTCATGTCTTTTTCTCTACACAAAGGGCTGTTATAACCCACTGCTAATTCAAGCACCAAAACAGCGACAACAGTAGCAATATTACATTAGTAACTCTTGCAAGGATATGGACAGCATCAACTTCACTACTACTACATCAACAACTTCTGGTTGTTCATCTTCTTTATCTACTACTTGTCTTATCATGATATACTAACAGTTCTACTACTTTTACTGGTATTAGATATTAGATTCCTATACTACCACCACTGCGATCACAGCTGTTTAGCTTCTGCGTGTATACAGGTCTCTTCACCAAGAGCTATCAAAATCGAAAATCATGGTATCACCGCTACTTGACAACAACCTCAGCAACAAAAGCAACGACGACGACGACGACGACGACGACGACGACAACAACAACAACAACAAAAGCAACTCCATGACTTTTGCAACACCATCTATACTTCTTTCACTTCTAAAACTACTATTGCTATTTGATATAAGAACGACCATGCTAATTTCACCACGATTGCCACGCACCACTTCTGCTGCTCGCCGTGGTTTTATGCTTGGCTACCAAAACAAGAGCTACAGGGATGACTGATAGCATGGACCTAAGATAGTAAAAGAGCGTACTTTATTGACAGTATTATAATTGTTTTCTGCGGTGGTATGACGAATTACTTACAATTTCGTATATCGTGACTGAAAATGAAGAGATGGGATATTGATAACCCTGTTACGACGCTTGTACTGTGTCTCTGATTCGGATGTTGGGATAGGCTGAAAACGGAAGTGATGAGCTACGCCTTCTGTCTTTTTCTTGCCCTTCTCTCTTCTGCTATTTTCGAAAAGTCGAGGTGATCTTTTCACAAAGACACTCCTGCCGCTTCGGCTGATATGCTAGTAATCAACACCGTGTTAACGAGACCCTAAAGAGGCCTCCGTCGACGATTATTACACCGTGGATGCCCGTATCCATGGAGACGGCGCGAAATTTCTGTCTATTGCCGAGCCGAACACGGAGATGATCCGCTTTTATTTTGTAATTTAAATATAAAATGCCAAATAAAATTATGTAAGCCTTTATAGCTACGCACAGTAATGGCGAATACAGAGGTTGTCATGCAGTTACTTTTAGTAATTAAAACTCTGAAGTGCTACTTGATATTTAGAAACAATCTAATGTTGGTACTCTGTATCCTATCTCTATAGGAGAATCATGCCCCAAACATCAAATATGTGAATTTATATCGCAAAAAATATGAATTATGTTCCTTGAAGACAACCCTGTTAAAAGTTGTAATTGTGTTTGTTGTTTTTTTATTAACCTTACTTCACTTTTCGGATTAACGAAGCTTTGGAATCATCATTATTATCACTCGACTCAAACATGATGATGATGATGATGATGATGATGTTGATGATGATGATGATGATGATGATGATGATGATGATGATCATGGCTAATCGTTATTGCCTTTGGTGATTGGGATTTAGTTCCAACAGCTTGTCACTACTTGTGCTGCCACAACAGTACAACAAAATAAAGAGACTTCCAAACAATTTAATTTATACTAACGAAAGAGCTCTTGACTTACCCCCTTCATAAAACACGAAGAATGCCATTAACCTTAACATAATACCATGTCAGTAACAAGTCGAGGAGAGGTATTGTTTTCTTAAATGATGAAAGTTTGTGTGGAGTGCTCTTATTGTTTTCTCTTAATGTCCTTGTAATGCGACATCGATTACTGCATGAATTACTGCACGTGAATTAAACGTAAAGTTTAGAAATTCAAACTACTGATGGTTTGTCTCCAAATTCCTCAACTTCAACAGTGTGGTTCATTATTATGTATATGTATATGTATATGATTATGATTATGATTATGATTATGATTATGACGACGGAGATGATTATGATTACAATTATTATCATTACTTTTAATATTTTTACCAGTAATATTACTATCATTATTATTAGTCGTTATTGTTATTATTATCATCATTGTTATGATCATTATTCTTGCAATCATTATTTGCATTCGTGATTCGATGTATACAAAAGGTCGATGGAATGATAAAGTAAACAATTAAATAACTACAAAAAATAAGATGAAAAAATTGCTCTTTCATTAAATATAGATTTACTGTAATTTTGCGACTTGGGTAACGACATTGATGCAGACGAGTGCAATACAGTGTGAATCTTGCATGTGAGGTCACCAAAATCACGTAACCACTTTTTACATCAAAGCGAGGGTACTAACTTGCATTTGATATTGTTTGATATTGTCCCTCGTCATTCAATGGGATATTCCTTTGGATAAAACAAAAGAATATAAATGGATTGAAACATACGGTAATCATCATCTCCTTCAGCAGGTGGATGAAAATATAATCATTTTAAAAGTCTTCATCAAAATTACTATCGGTCATAATCATGAAAGTGACGTTTCGGCAATTACAGTCGAGTTACAGCTTCGTGGTAGCGAAATGCGATGTGACGATACTTAAATGATTTTTGAGCGATAAGTTTGCAACGAGGACTATCTTTGACAGACAGTCATCATGAATGATTCGTTACGATTCGAGTCGATGACAGGGCAATGTAGATATTTTCTTCTTTTTAGAATTAGTTTGAAAAGAATAAAGATGTCGGCAAGCCAATGCAAAGCTTGTCATCACTGTCAGTGCCTCTTCTAAATTCATATAAAAGTCAAGCAATCGTGACTGATAGCACTTACCAACAGGTGTGTTAAAATCATAATGCTTTACATTTCTTATATTCTGCCAATTTTATGTTAACCTTCTTTTTGTTCTATTAGATTGATTTTACTCCATGCATTAAAGTCAACTATAAAGAGCAAGAGTTGGTAGTAAGTCCTACAGTGTTTCAAAGAAAGAAACAGGATATTTGAGCTATAAGAGTCAAATCAGCAAATAAAACATATTCCAATATGACAACCGTTAGTTACTTGGTTTTACCAAGGAGTTTTCATTTTATTAGATGACTCTTCGTGATTTTACTCTAATATACATCATGGCGTACCATCTCGAACAATACAGAGATCGTGTACCTGGAGAGTGTAAATGCATGACAGAAATGGGAAAGGAGAGAGAGAGAGGGAGAGAGACAGGGGAGGGAGGTGATGGGGGGGGGGGGGGGAGACAGAAGAGGGGGAGTGAGAGAGTGGAATTATTGACCGTAACTTTTTTGGTTGCCTCGTTGATGGAAACGTTACATACATCCACGCTTGGGGTCAGCGCCTCAAAGAAGATAAATAATGAAATTATGACACGTTGAAACTCATCCACTGGGTCTTTGATGAAACGATACACTTTTTCACTATACTCTTTTATCCATTAATTTGGCCCATTAAAATGAAATGATGAAGAGACAGGAACTAGTGTCTCGTTTTAGTATAGTTTTTAGTACCTGTATTATTATAGCAACTTTGGGAACAGAATGGAGAGGTGTAAGCTCACGACGCGACAAACAAAATAAACCTGTATGTGGGTACAGTTCACTGGCCTGCATCTGTTGGCGATTCGAGTCTCCACTACGTCTCCTGCATACTAAATGATCGGGTTTCCGGGGAGTCACGGGAGAATCTAGTGGCTACACATCGTTATTCCGAAGGTTCGTCCCCTCCCTCCCCCCCCCCCCCAGGTTCGTAATCCCAAAGTGAAATAAGTTTCGTTATTCCCAAGGTTCGTTAATACAAAAGCAAATTCGTTATTCCAAAGGTTCGTTTCACGCACCATTTAATTTTTCTTTTTCTGACTAACAAATCTATCTTATTTTCGATAGACGAACCTTCAGAATAACGAACTTTATTTGTTTTTCGGATTAGCAAATCTTCGGAATAACAAACCATGTTTTCTTTTCGGACTAAATTCGGAATAACGCCACAAATGTTCGTATTAACGAATATACGGAATTGCAGGCATTACGTGCGTGGTTTGAAATAATGAAGCTTCGGCATAGCAAACCTTAAAAATATTTCACTTTTCGGATTAACGAACCTTTGGAATCATCATTTTTATCGCTCGACTCAAACATGTTCTTTTGTTTTTGTTTTTTGTTTTTTTTTTGTTTTTTTAGAGACATTTTCCGACAGACACACTTGACTTGTCTCAGAGACGTCTCCGTGACATCTCCGCGACGCCCACATCATTTGCGCGACGCTGCGGAGACTTATTTTGTTCGCGACGTACGGACCGTGAACCTTATGGAGACACGTGTAGACCTAACGGCGATTGAAGATGAGACGTCATTTATGGTACTAGGCCCTACGTCTCCGGAACTGTGAAGACGTCTCGGAGAAGTCGTCGTGACCGCCGCGGACGCCAATGTTGTACTTTGCCTCCTCCTATGTTAGACTCGCCCCCTTTAGGCCTATATGTAGGCCAAAGCCGACCGGAATCGATGGTTTCCCCCGATGGTGCGTTCAACCATTGCTTCCAAGTTTATGTTGCCATAGGGTAGGCCCTATTACATTTTGCTAGTTATCAGTGGGTAAATCCATGTAGATTGGATTTATTTATACAGAGACTGCTAGTATGTGGGCAGTCTAGCATTATAAACAATTCCCTGTCCACACTCGTTCACGACAACCTTCGGGTAGGGCCTACTATCAGAGTTAATTCAGTTATTTGTATCCGTTCTCAACATTATACTCTAAATACACATGTTCTTTTTGTCTTTTTTTTTTTTTTAAAGAAGAAACCAACCACTTCATTGTATTGTAGGAGGAAAAATACGTGTAATTGTTCGTATTTTGCAGGGCCAGCGGAGCGTTTTCAAAAGTGTGTGTGTGTGTGTGTGTGGGGGGGGGGGGACACTTCCGGGTTTCAGAGCTAACAAGCAAAAAAAAAAAGAATAATAATAAAAAAATAAATTAAAAAAAAAGGTCTTCAGCTCATCTCTCCCCTTCCACTTCCGGGTTTCTTCAGCTGACAAGCAAAAAAAAAAAAAAAAAACAAAAAAAAAAACAAAAAACAAAAAAAAAACAAAAACAAAAACAAAAAGTCCTCAGCTCATCTTTTTCCTTCCACTTCCGACAGAAAAAAAAGGGCCTTCAACGCAAAAACATAACCTTAGGCCTACCTACGTACTTCCGGGCTAAAAAAAAAGGGGGGGGGGGGCCCAAAGTGATGAAACCTTATGTATTCCTTTGCATGGTGCACAAAAAGTGGGGGGGGGGGGGCGAGCCTCCCTGGCCCCCCGGTTCCGCCGGCCATGTTTTGCTGTTGTTTGTGTGGATATCTTTTGCTTTTCTTTTGCTCTAAAGTCGACGTCATCAAACGGCTTCCTTTTAATCCTTTGTGACTCAGAAAAGTGATGAATTTGTAATGACCGTGGCATCCGGCGATTTGTCAGTCTCGTACTTACCTGAGGTCATTTTGATGTCATGTGAAGGTCATTGATTCTATAAGAGTCATGATACAATGTTTTACTCGTAGTTCAGTTTTCAGACAATGTCATGTTCAACTCCTTGCAGTGATAAGATATAAATGCACCCCCGCCTTTCTGTAGGCCAAGTGCTGCTGTCATTCAAAAGTACGTTACGGCTGGTGTCTCTACCGTACCCTTTCACTCCGCCGACGCGTTCCCTTGGCCAGTCGGTAGTCTCGCTGATCATCTGTTGATGACATGCTCTATGCTGCTGCAGTGTACAATACGTTGTATGTAGCTAGCTAGCTCAGTTGGTCGTCAGTAAACAATGGCAGCAGAGGTTGACTCCGATGAACAACTCCTTGTGGAAGCTTTCACAGTTGATTCCAAGAAAGGCAGGGGTCTCCGGGCAAAAACACTTATCCATGCTGGGACGGTTGTATTAGAGGAATATCCCTACGCTTTCATTTTAAACGAAGAGCAACTTAAACTGCGATGTGGACATTGTTTACGTGCGTTCACGAGTGACAGAATTAGGTAAGTTTAGCCCCATGTATGTCTTTTCGTGTTAGTGTAGAATTACCTTGTTCTAACCAGCCTATCACACAGTGTCCGTGAGAAGTACAGAACACCCCAGCGTATTTTCCCCATAATAACTATTCATTCTCTGAATTACTTCGCACGTTCAGATAGGTTTTACATGTTTGTCAAGTGTGTCTGCACGGAAATCAGGGTATATTTTTCCCTTTGAGAAAGCATGAATTATCACCAGGAAGAAGATCACTACACTACTCACTAGATCTAACATTCTATTCTAAGGTCCTAACACTTAAGGCTTAAAGTTAGTCTAAGGAAGGACAGGAAGAAGAAGAAGAAGAGGAAGAGGAAGAAGAGGAGGAGAAGAAGAAGAAGAGGAAGGGGAAGAAGAGGAGGAGAAGAAGAAGAAGAAAAAAAAAAAGAGGAAGAGGAGGAGGAGGAGGAGAAGAGGAGGAGGAGGAGGAGGAGGAGGAGGAGGAGAGTGCATTACTGCCATTAATGCAGGTGGCAGTATAACCAGGTGTTGTTGCTATCAATCTACATCCCCTTTTTGTGAAAACCAGAAATACCAGAAGAAAACACCTACTTTAATATGAGCATGCATACTATTAAAATGCTATGTTGTTGACATAGTGGCTTAGTCTTTGACTGTAATGTACACATATGGATTGTGTGAAAGACAAACAAGTGATCGAATGTGATTGGCAGTAGGTAACCGAGTAAGAATTATGAGTGTTCTGTGGAGTGTTGTCAGCATTTATCTTATAGATGTACTGTACTCACACTGTAATCACGTATAAAGAAGTGAAGTACCGTGTGTACTTACCTGGTAATAAAATATATTTTTGTAATTCAATTATGATAGGACACGAACTGTATCTTATTCTAAAATTACTCATAGAATTAACAGAATGACTCAAACTAAATTAGAAACAGATGCCCCAACAGTGATTTCCAACAAGTTGTTGTCATTTTGCTTTCAATTTTACTGATCAATAAAGATAAAAAAGAATATATATATATATATATATACATTTGTATACTTGTAGGTCAGTATAGCATAGAGCCAAGCCCAGCTGGTTTAAAAACAAGCAAACAAACAAACAAACAAACAAACAACTTGATTAGTTGGTTGTTGGTTGGTTCAATGGTTGTTGGTCAGTGAATTGTTTGTTATAATCATATGCCACAAATTTTGTACAGGTGAGTTACAAATGTATGATACAAGTCTGAAACTCTGTCTATCATCAAAGCCCTACCCTAATCCAAATTGACAGCAGAAATGTTTGTTTTAACAGCTTAAATGTATATTTTTGTATGCATTCCCCCCTCCCCCCAGGTTTATGAAACCATATATACAGAATAGGACTTTCTAATTTGTATGCGTGATTTGACCATATTATAGTTTGGGGTGATTGCTATGTTATAACTGTGTGAGACATACATGTAAAAATTAGCATGTTTTGTTGCTTTTCAGAGAGGAAGGGCTGAGGGCATGCAGGACTTGTAAGCAAACATTCTACTGCAGCAAGACTTGCCAGGTTTGTACAGATCTTGTTTTCCGACAGATTGTAGTCTTCCTTGACTTCCGTACAGAGTACACGTCTCCCCAATCTGTCTGAAATTGATGCATGAAAGTGGAGTTAACCTACTATGATTTGATATCTATGTTTAAATATTTATGAATGTAATCGGTAGGTTCTTATGAAGATGGATTGGGATTATTAAGAGAAAACAGTAAAGACAGAAAACATGATCTGTTTAAAAATAGCAACACAATGTCATCTTTGCAGGTATCTGGTAGTGCGGATCATTACTATGAATGTAAGCTGCTGAGAGCTCAGAGCATGGATCATGCTGAAGTCACCCTCAGGCTGGTGGCAAAGATTATCATCCAGACCAAGGTCAGAGGTCACATGTAGAATCTGTTATCTTCAATCCTTCCACTACCTGTACTGTAAAACCAGAAATATTTGCAGCATGAAACTTTTGTGAACTTGGGCTGACAGCCTTTATGGCAGCATGAAAATTTCACAAAACTGTGCCAACCATGAAAAAAGTTATGAGTGTCCCATATTTATTCTTAAGTACCAGTACTAGAAACCTAGCAATGCAGTGAATTTGTTGGACACATACAAAACTGCTGGTCAATATTAAACACACAACAAAAATGAATGCTCACTACTAAACAAGCATATACTTTAGGTGTGAGTTTCTTCAATTTGTCTCCCTCTACTAATTAAATTTGTTCAGATCGCAACTGCTGATCTGCAAATTAACAAACATGCCAGAAAAAAGGAACCACTGGGACTCGAACCTGTCACCTACTGCTTTCCGGTCAGCAATACTACCACTAGCATACCTTTTAAAGCATATTTTAGTTAAAACAAACAATGAACAAACAAAAACAATGAATGAACACGACTTGTGTATTCTAATATGTCTACTAGTAGGAGTACTTGTTTGGTATACAATATTGTACCAGCATTTAATGCATTGTGTAGACAACAACTTTCACAAATCTGGACTTCTCATGAAATTCATGAAAGTTTCTTGCACTCAAAAATTATTGGTTTTTACAGTACTATCTGATTATTTTTCACACACACAGTAAAAGGAAGGACAGCTACATTTTGTATGCTGTAAATATCTCCCCATTCATACTGTTGCAAACTCCTGTGTGTGCTTTATTTGCTTGTTTTCTAGCATGTCATCTAACATAGCATTTGGGATTTTGCTATCCAAAAGTGGAGGTTGGTTTCAACAGTAATACTTTATCTCCACATGAGAACATTCCAGTGAGATGTCACCAGACAGACAACAGTCAGCTGGTTCATTGTAAGGTTATTCTATATTGTCAACCTGAGGCAGCCAAGATTTATGTCCAGCAATGCAAAAAATAAATGTTATCATGTTAAAACAGGTGCTTGATACTTTAAGGTTATCATGAAACTTTCCTTTGACACCATTTGAATGACTTACTAAAATTCGCCATGGCCAAAAATTGTTGAGACGTGTCTAAAATTGCTTGTATTGTAACTGACTGGCTTTTCATGCACTTCTATCATCATTAAGTGCTTGCATACATGTAAAAAGGTTATCTTTTATAGAGTTTTATGTTTCCGTAGTTTTTCTTAAATGATATAGTGTAACAATCAAGTTATGTCTCTGCCTCCAAGTGTCAAAATGCTGTTTCTTCTTCTGGTGTGGTATTTCAAGTTCTGTAAAAGTAGAAATTTTCATGCATTTCATGCAACATGAAAGTAGCATGAAAATGAAAGCACAGAAATATTTTCCTTTCGTGTGTAATAATATATATATATATATATATATATATATATATATTTATTACAGCAAATTTCAAACACACAAAATTCATTTTACTCAGCTGAATTTGAAAACTTCATAATCACTTACTCAATTACTCACTCCTACACCTTTACGGTATTTCAGAAACAGACAAGAATTTTGGGATGGTCGGGATTTTTGTTGATGCTTTATTTTCTTCATTTGATAAACATAGGAGCAAGATGACAAGAAAAGCCCCAGCTCTACCTCTGGCTTCCCTTCATCTCTCAGAGATCTCTGCTCACGTAAGTCCCTGCTCTCCTGGCTACAGAGTCTAATACCACTCCATGATCAAGCTGCCATTAACAGATACAGTCAACCTTGCTCTGCTAAAGTTAACCTCGCATAAGTCAAATAATCATCAAAGTTGGAGGTCTTTTCAAGTCCTCTTTTGATATATCCTATTGATTTTGATCCCCCTTAAGTTGAATTTTCTCTATTAAAGTCGAAGCTATTTCTTCCGCCCAAATAGATTCGATTTAGACAAGGTTGACTTAGAGTAAAGACACATACTGTAAAACCAGATAATTCACTGCATGAAACTTTGCAAATTGGAGCAGACAACCCTTTTCTTTTCTTTTGGTGTGAAAATTTTGTGAATTGCCGAACATGATGATGTACTGTACAACATTGTACTGACGTTCAATGCACCATGTAGACAAAAGCTTTTTTTTGTTTGTTTTTTGTTTCACAGTAACCAGAATGATAGAAGTTTCAGATTTTACCATTCTGTTTGTGTCAAGTAATATTATTCATTTTACAAGACATGATACATTATTGTACATTGCACTGTAAGTCTTCCAAAGTGGGGAACAGATCAAATACAGATCAGTTATGACATCCATCACATGAATGGACTGTACAATTCTTTAGGTAATCGTGAACATCTTCACAGATGTACGTGGATGAAATACAAGTCTACCTGGCATGAATTGCCTTTTTATTAAACTAGTGCCATTAGACTATAACTGTTCATGGCAGTGGGATTACATTTAACCAGAACTGAAACTTGGCAAGTGCAATTAATCATATGCTCCATGCCACTTAAGTCTTTCTGTAGATAGGTTTAATACCATCTTTTATTTGTCAAAAAAAAAAAGTTGTAAATATATTCCTCATCAGAGTCTGAAAAGCTTTTCACTTGGTTTCAAATGTACGTCATGAAGTCCAAAGGTACACACAGATAGTTAATGACCTCAGCAAACATGCAATATGTACATTCTAGCCCGAATTCACAAAGGTGGTACAAACAAAACCATGGTCTAAACTATGGACAAAACCATGGAGAGCCAAGTGTCAAACAGAATATTTCGTTACGAAATTGGTCATTTCGTCGACAAAATGACTGTTTCGTTAACGAAATTATCATTTCGTGGACGAAATGTTCATTTAGTTACAAAATGTTGTCATTTCTTTACAAAATAATCATTTCATCGACGAAATGACTGATTTCGTAGCGAAATATCGCATGCAACACTTGGCATTCCATGGTTTTTGTCCATGGTTTAAACCATGGTTTCATTTGTACCACCTTCGTGAATTCGGGCCTCTGTGTATACATCATAACTGGTTCAAGAGAAGTATGCATACTGGTTTCTAAGAGAAGAGAAGAGTAACATTATATTTTGTTTCTACATTGAATATGGGTCCTTCAATTTTGTGTGTGTAAAATATATGTGACCCTGCCTCCCAAAACCATCAAGACGTTGCCACACATGGATTTTGAGTTAAGGGCAGGTTCTGAAAAAGCAGATAGAGCTCTAAATTAAAGGCATAATTTACCATTTGCAAATGAAACAAAAACCCAGCATTAGTGCTTCAAAATAGTTCTAAAATGTGAATTAGGGATAGAAACAACCAATGTAAATATTAGAACCAGTATAATCAATGCTAAGTATTGTTAAATAAACAAAATGTGAACAATAGTTATAATAAAATGTTTCCAGACTAAACCGTCTACAGTTATGGTTTAATAAGAAAATTGATATATCCTTACATTTTAGGCTTTATTCCAAAAACGATATATGGTATAGGATATTTTGTGTACAACTGACCTCCACATGCATCAAAAGTGATATCTTGAACATCTTTTAAATCACTGCTCCCCAAGGTAAACAGGACCTTTAATGCATAATTTAATACAAAGTGGAAGATCTAAAGATCTAAAAATCTTTAAAAAAGTGAAAGTAAAATCCAAAGAATGAAAGAGAGCACACTTTCTGGAAAAGTGTTTACTGAGAAAAGAGGCTTTGATGTTCAGGGTCTATCCATGTGCTTAATCTCACCAAGCTGTGCTCTGTGCAATGAATGGGACAAAACAGGAAGTAAAACTTTGTAGCACCCACAGTAAAGTGATAATCAGATACACACTAATCAGATACACACTAATTAAGCACATTCTTTTCATGACTGATGCAAACTTTGAGTGCAATAGCATCATCTGTTCAAAAGTTATTAGAGTTGAAAGAAATAAAATGGGGCCTCTAAAGTATACCTAATCACACTATTGTAGTTGTATTTTGGTATTTTTGTATTATTCTGGTATAGATATTAATTTTCCGGTAAACTGTGCGCTCAGAAACATCGGTATTAAGCGCCTTATAAATGCATTATATTATTATTATTATTATTATTATTATTATTTTGTCAAAAAAGAGTGTTCTACTTAGATAAAACTGCAAAAAAGAAAAACCCAAAGCAAACACAAATTACTATTTGTTTTACATGATCTCAAACTTTAAGATTATGTGAAAGAAGAATCACTTTGTCAGAAAATATGAAAAACTGAAGATTGACTAGGTTAACCTATTTCACCTAATTTTAGTCCTCACTTAAAATCACTAAAGTGTGACTTTTTGTTGGTTTTGTGATGCTTGGTCATGTATGACTGTGTGTGTTTATTATGTGTGAATGTGGGTGGGGGATGGATATGTGAATAGGTTGAGATTTCGCATTAATTTTTTATGTTGCATTTATCCATGGGATGGTTGGTTTGTTTGCGTATAATTAGGGTATAAAGCTTTTGTCACATGACTCACAAAATGAGAAAAGTGATACTACTTTGCATTAATTCCTTGTTACTTTAGAGGGGCTGTGAACTATCTGAAATCAGAGGTTTTCTCAATGTAATTGCTCGTCCGTTTTAGGTGCTTTTTAGTGAGTTTTCATTATTGCATCGAATGTTGCTTGTTGGATTTACTGTATCAGCTTCCACATTGTATTTAAATGTTCTTATTTACGTAAAGATATTTACATGTACATGTATAGTACTGAATGGCCCCAAAGGACAACCAGTTTAATTTTCCTTGTGAAGCTTTTGACATGGCTGTTACTTTAATTTTATGTGCCTCATGGTGTGTTTTCATTGTCATTTTGAACATAATTATGTGTTTGGGTTCACTCACTCAGTAAGTTGGTCAGTAAGTTTGTTTCATTAGTCAGTTGGTCAGTTAGCCAGCCAGCCAGTCAGTCAGTCAATCAGAAAGTTTGTCAGGTACTGTAGAAGGTCAGTTACAGATCTGTTAGTTTGGCACTCAATCTGTCAATCAGTCTGTAATCAATCATGAGACAATCAGTCAATCACTCAGTTAGTTGATCAATCAGTCATCCAATCGATCAATCAATTAGTCAATCAGTCAATCCGTGAAACAGTCAATCATTTAGTCCATCCATCCATCAATCAGTCAATCAGTTAATCAGTAAGTCATTTATTCAGTCAGTCAGTCAGTCAATTAATCAACCAGTTAATCAGTCAATCAGTCAGTTTATCAGTCAGTCAGCTAAAGGCACATGGTCCAGGTGGTTTAGTCGAATGCGAACACGGGCACACGGCACAAGTTTCCTATAGAGACCTATGCTATCGACTCCTCTTTAGCGCTTATGCTGTGACCCAATTTCCCTGAGTCCGAAGAAGTCCGATCCACTGTAGTCAGTGGTCCGATCACAGTTCAGCTCATGATTCGGCTGAGGGGGATGACAGCTTTAATAGCAAACTTCTTTTGTGATGTCATATAAGAAGCACATAAGCACGCTTCCTGGCATCACTACGGACTGCTTGATGCGCAGAGAAGACAACGAAGGCAATGTTACCTAGCAACACCTATGTGCTTTACTCTTGATGACAGCTCAACTTTGGCAATCTTCGTATCATTGCTAATGGTGATTGGCAGTATCATCAACAGCGCCCTCTCACCCACCGGGACTATGCGCCTCTAAGGGTATAGTCAATCAATTAATCAATCCAACGGTAATAGCTGTTAGTAATATAAAGCACATACAAACTCAATATCTCATGTGATGATTCTGTCTAGGGATCATTATGATAGATATAAAAGTAGTAAAGAGCATGGAAGCAAGAATTCCCTCTTGAGCTGCCAGCTACTGGAAGAGTTTATGTTTCAAGATGTAATGTGTACGAAGCTTTTGTAATATGAGCTTCCAAAGTTGTTGAAAGTTTGCTTACCGGTACTGTCAATGTGTTGCTTGACATGTTTGTGGCTTGTGTGTGTGTGCATAGTATGTGTGTTTCGTACAGTCAAACCTGTTTAAAGCAGCCACCCAAGGGAGACAAAAAAGTGGCCATTCTAGATAGGTGGCCGCTATGTACATGTTATCCAACTTTGTGTGCTTTGCCTACATGTAGGACCTACATTTGTATCATCGTTGCATACATTTAAAAGTACTTACCTATATGTACATGTGTGTGTGTACATATGCACATATATGTGTTTCAAAACATGCATTGCACAATGCCTGTGTTTATGAAATAGTTGCACTGGAGCATGACCGTAGTCGTAAAGAAAGCTTAACGCTAGTGCATTTAATGACTGAATGAGTGATGAAGGCAGCTGTGGTGATCACTGAACATTGCCCAGGAATGACTGGCATGGCTACAATGCAGAAAAATATGCTGAATTATCAGCTCAGCTACAACTCTATCGGGTGTGTGGCCGCTATAGACAGGTTAAAATCTACCGTGGGGAAACAAAATTTGTGGCTGCTGACCGTGTTAGACAGGTGGCTGCTATACACAGGGTCTTAAGTTTACAGGGCTTTTCTCTTGCAGGGATTTTTCAGTGGCCGCTGTATAGACAGGTGGCAGCTATTAAGGCAAGTTTGAATTTGTTTTGTGTTTCAGGATTTCATCTATCTTCTGCACTGTTTAAAAGAGGTTACATGTAATAACATTATCTTATTATACCCCCGCCACACGTAGTGTGAAGGGGGTATATAGGAATCACCGTGATGTTGGTCGGGCGGGCGGGCGGTAGGTCGGTCGGTCTGTTGCAAAATCTTGCGTCGTGAACTCCTACAGTTTTGAAGCAATTTAAATGAAACTTAGGGTAAATGATGATATTGAGGTATAGATGTGCAAGACATGTTTTTTTTGTGTTTGTCTACAATGCGTTGCCATGGTAACCATAATTTTACCAAAACCTTGTGGATTGAATAACTTCCATAGCATTTAAGCACTCAATTTCAAAATAGGTATCTATGATGATCTATAGGTGTGTATTTATGCAAGACACTCTTTGTGTTTGTACTTGACAAAGCATTGCCATGGTAACCGCATGTTTTCTTCGAAATCTTGTGGAGTGAACAACTTCCACAGTTTTTAAGAAATTGAAATCAAATTTGGTAGGCATTATGGCCTTGAGGCATAGATGTGCCATAATTTTTGTGTCGGACAAAGCGTTGCCGTGGTAACCATAATTTTACCAAAACCTTGTGGATTGAATAACTTCCATAGTATTTAAGCAGTCAATTTCAAAATTGGTATCTATGATGATCTGTAGGTGTAGTTATGCAAGACACTCGTTGTGTTTGTACTTGACAAAGCGTTGCCATGGTAACCGCATGTTTTCTTCCAAATCTTGAGTGAACAATTTCCACAGTTTTGAAGCAATTGAAATCAAATTTGGTAGGCATTATGGCCTTGAGGCATAGATGTGGAACACATCATTTTTGTGTTTGTCGGACAAAGCGTTGCCATGGTAACCATAATTTTACCAAAACCTTACAGTGGATTGAATAACTTCCACATCATTCAAGCAATTAAAGTCAAATTTAGTATGTATCATGATCTAGAAGTGCAGTTATGCAAGACACCAATGTGTTAATATAAGAAAAATGTGTTGCCATGGTAACCACTCACTTTTGTATCAAAATAAACCATTCAAGCTATGACAGTCAAATTTGGTGTGTATGATGGTCTTTGAGTGTACATTGTAGTTATGCAAAATGTCCCTTGTGTTTGTATCAGACAATGCATTGCCATGGTAACCACACTTTTTACCCAAACCTTGTGGAACTCAGTGTCAACTCTGTAATTGTACAATAAACTAAAATCATTCTGTTTCCAATTTGACAAACGTGCACAAACTTGGTATTAACGTCATTGCCCTCATGATATCACATACTATAAAGCAACACTAGGGGCGGGGGTATTAATCACCTTCAGTGATATTACAGTAAAATATCCCGTTTGCGGCAGTTTAAGCATTGTTAAGGGTTTTTCCAACTTGTAAACAAATCAGGCAAATTATTTTCAACCATTTCATATATCATAGACAAGATTATTCATTAACGCAATTGTTTTCATAAAAGACATTTACCACTGACCAACGCAGTTTTCATGATTTACCAGGGCAAAACCCGGCACAATTTTCGCCGATAAGGGCGATATGCGACGTAGTATTTCTGCTTGCGGCACGATGTACAATCCCTATGCAATACGCGCGTGCTCCGCGATCTTCAGCTGAACGCCTTCACATGTCTCGCGAACATTGCGTAAGCGCCAATTCCCATTGCGAAAGCACGTGAAAATAGCGGGCGCACATGCATTGGCCGCAAACAAGATCGCAATTCTGGCGGTGTTGTTGATGTCTTTCTCGTGTTTTTCTCAATTTTTTTCGATGGTAACATCCACTTTCCGAAAAAAATGGCGGCCCACATTGGCTCGCGAAAGTTCTATTTTACGTGAGGATATGTTTTCAAAATCCATGAACATCGAGAAAACGACAAAAAATCAAGTTTCTTGGACCATTGTTTCTTAATTGTTATGTTAAGAAGTACCGAAAATTTCATTTTGGATGCAATATGTTGTCATTTAGGTGAGAAAATTACACTTTCGTCAGAGATCGTGCCCATTTTATCGGTTGGTTTTTGTTGATTGCTAGTGTGTTAGTATATGTGAAGTGTGCATATAACAGTGCAATGCAGTGTTTAGCGGTATATTACCGTGTATGTTGTACCTGCCGCGAATGGCTGTACGGCCGCTTACTGACGCAGTTACTCTACTTGTTAGTATATGTTCCAGGCCATTTTGTCATTATTTTAATAGCAGAACGGAATCAACTGAAATAATACTACAACTGAAAGCTCACATGACAGAAGCCTCGTTCACATTACATCTTGATGAAAGGTAAGCACTATTTGGGCACCCGTCCCGCTTCATCATGAATATTCATCATCTACATGTATCCATAATACCGTGGAAATACATGATTTTTACATTTCCCGGCAGCGTTTTTACATTTCCCGACAAAACCGAACATTTTTCCGTCTCCCGGCGAGACGTTTTAACATTCCCCGTTGATGCAATTTTTCGAGATTTTTATATTTCCCGGCAAAAATGTTTTTACATTCTATGGCACGTATCCAGCGTTCTGCCATTTACTAGTACAGTATCTTACTGCCTGATGAATATTCATGATGAAGCGGGACGGGTGCCCGAATAGTGCTTACCTTGATGAAACAGAAACTCTTCCAGAAGATGGCACTTATCTACCTCTTTTACACAGTGTAGAAGAGGAGCTTCCTGCTTCCATGCTCTTTACTACTCTTGTAGCACCAGCCAAAGTGTAATGGATGTCAAATGCTAGGGTTAGGGTTAGGGTTAGGGTTAGAAACTGAAATCACAAACTGTGTCGTTGCTGTAGTCAAGGAAACTGCAATCGAAACCGTCCAAATCCATATTTGAAGATATTATTTTGAGATGTGGAGGGTTTCTCATTCCTGTAAATTGAGTTGCTATCTCTTAATGTTTTGATTGACGTGCTTCCAGGTCAGCTCTCGACCCGGGCCCAGGAGTACATCCAACGCCTTTTCCACCAGTACGAGAAGGGCTGGAGGGGCAAGTTCCGCTCCAGACTCTTCCCCATTGGAGACGGGCGAATCTTGGACGTCTACCAGAAACTGGTGGCCAATGACTTCTCCATGTACGATGAGATGAAGAGGACGGTTATTGGAGAAGCCATCTACATCAGGTGAGCTTGCACAGATTTTTATTAAGTTTTATTCATAATAAAACATTAAGGTATAATTTACCATTTGCAGATGAAACAAAAACCCAGCATTACTGCTTCAAAATAGTTCTAAAATGTGAGTTAGGGATAGAAACATCCACTGTAAAAATTTGAACCAGTATAATCGATGTTACGTATTGTTAAGTACACAAAATGTGAACAATAGTTATACAAATGTTTCCAGATTAAACCATCTACGGTTATGGTTTAATGAGAAAAATAGTGATAGAATGTATCTCCTTATATTTTAGGCTTTATTGTAAAATTTTTGTATGGTAGGATGTTTTGTGATACAACTGACTTACATATATGCACCAAAAGTGATATCTTGAACATTTTTAAATCACTGCTCCCAAAGGTAAACAGGACCTTTAAGATACAGTCAAACCTTCCCTACCGGTCCGCTGTGTATAATGGTCACCTGCTGTATACAGCAACTCAAAAAAAAAAATAAATAAATAAAAAATAAAAAATCCCCTCCCCCTCAGAAATGCCATGTTTAAAGACCCTGTCTATAGTGGCCACCTGTCTAAAGTCAGTCATTTTTTTGCTGCCACTATAGACAGGTTTGACTGTTACATCAGTTTAAATGTGTCCTGTGCAAAACTAGTTTGTCATGGCTAGAATCATCCCTCTGTCTGTTGAGTTTTGCGCCATAAATGCCGAAAGGTAATGAGTGGTCTTCAACCACGTCCTTTATGATGCTGTTACACTTTGAAGGGTCTGTAAAACTTTTCATCTGACTTGAGGAACCTGTATGGTATGCTTTGAAACATTTTTTAATTGTAATCTTTTCAGAACTATAGTCAAGACATTGATTCTTTTGTGCATTCCTTTTGCAGGGCCTCTCTTCTCAACCACAGCTGCGAACCAAACTGCACCTTTGTGTTTGACGGCAGGAGACTTAGCGTGAGAGCCATCCGGAGGATCGAGGCGGGAGAAGAGGTGAGGTTTTGTTTTTATTTAGTAGCTGCTTAACTCTTTCTTTGCTTTGAGCATCAACCAGCACAGAAAGTTCCATACCATTGTACACACTGTCCCCACTCCCTGGCACGAAAAGGGTCCAATGTTTCCTTCTCTAGCAGTGACTTACAGCTGTCTAGCATTGAATCTTTGGTGTGCAATGATCAAAATGGTTATTAGTGACTTTCTGGCACTCTCACTGAAACTTTCATTTCACTTCTGATCTCAACTTCTTTAAAGTAATAGTATCCTTTTCTCTGTCTTCCCTTACTTTCTTAATTTTTCCTTTTATTCAGAGAATTCTCATGCTGTATTAATTCTCTCTGGAAATGCTGTATACGCCGAATATTTCGCAAGGTTTTTATTTTCGCGAATTTTGTGAGTCAGGTGCTATTTGCGAAATTAAAGACATGCAAAAATATTGACTCTGATCCTGATGTGAATGTAACGTATGCGTGTACACTTCTCCGTTCCAGTATAGGACTTCACAATCGCGAATTTAACCACTTGCAAAATTTTCACAAAATTTTCACAAAATTTTAGACTTGCGAAATATATGGCGTATACAGTAGTTCTCATTGGAGAATACTCCCTCTCTATTTCCATTTGTATCTTTTCTCCACTCTACCTGATAACTCAATAGTTTATCAAGAGAGTGTTAATGTTGTTGTTTTTTTATCTATACCGGTGATTATTAAACTATTATTAGTGATCATTAACTATTTTTGCTTTCTTCAGCTTTCCGTATGGAATTGTATCCATTGGAGGGTGCGTAACAATCATTTTCAGAATGAGACAATTCTGAACTGCACAATTTGTTAGTCTGTATACGTGTGTATGCGTGAATATTATGCAAATATTGAAGTTTGTACAGTGCACTCCCTTTATATGAAATGAACATGGTTATAACGAAATTCTGGTTGTAACGAAATAAAATTCAGGGTGCAACATTTCGCGAATTGGAGGCGATAGCCTTTCTCGCAGCATGAAATTTTCGCGACTTGCCACTGTCATCCAATGCATATTGTGTAGGCAAGAACTTTCACGAACGTTGCCGCTCGCGAAATTCGCAAAATTAAAATGCACGCGAACATTCCTCGTTTTACAGTATAACGAGAGTCCACTGTATGTGTTTGTTATGTCACTTGCTCCCTGCTGTTCTTTGTTCTCAATCACAACATATGCCATTTTGCTGTCTTTGCTTATCATCACAGATTTGCTGACCATCGGTGAACAGAAATTATGTATCCATCCACTTGATTCCTTTTATGTCATTATGACTATGGCATTGTTCAATTTGAGTTGCCTGTTTAAATGCACCAATTTTTAATGAAATATCTGTAACTTGACAACTTACAACTTTATGTACTAGCAATTAAAGGGTTGGTGAAATGTTGAAATAGGAAAATCATTTTTTTTTTTTTTTTTACATAAGCATAAAAAGCTTTGTTTGACTGAGCTTTCTTCAAACCTTGCACATAAATTCTGGTGTTGCTGGCAACCAGTTTGTCCTGTTGTTTATATGATATGTAATTGATGGCCAAATTCATTCACTCCCTCCCCTTCCAGAATTATCATCTTTCCACCATATCACAGCTAGGTCTTAACAGTGAGTAGTATGAGTAGACAAAATTGATCGAAGCTACAGTATTAGCTGGCAGACTTTTCAAAGATTTGTAATAGCTGATATTGATATAATGTTGTTGTTTTTTTCTACTCGATACAAAGTGCTTTAAGATTTTTGGTGATTTTTTTTTTCTCAACCATGTGTCAAGGTTTCACTCGTAATCACAAGATTGAAACCACAAGCCATAAAAGGGCCGAATGTGATCGGTCAGAGTCTTCAGCAATGAGGGAGTGTGAGACCAAACAGGATGTTGTTAAATTGGCCAGGCACCTGCTGAATGGGTGGCTCAGAAAGGATTCCAGCAGTGAGAGTGGAGATAGTGCACATGAAGCATTTGTGTAGCTAGATAAGCATATAATCAATGATACATATTTTGCATTAGATTGTAGTGACTAGAGTGAAATCCAGTGAGCAGACTAGTATATTTTTTTTTCCTGATTGTGTATACATGCAAATTGGATAAGTGGCAGTTAATTACAGAGTACCTCACAACCAAAGACGCTTAACTAATAAGACACGAAAGTGCGCGCTAATCCTGTACAAAACAAATGGACAGCGCGCGGTCTTCAAGCGTATTACGCACGTCACCTGAGACGCGCTGTCTTGACACTTGATAAACAACAGCAGCGGCTTCGGGGACAGCGCGTCTGAGGTGATGTGTGTCTTTGCCTGAGACGCGCTGTCTTTGAAGATGTTGTTGTTTATCAAGCGTCTTTGATTGTGAGATCATGTTGTTGCCAAATTTTTACCTCCACGAAATAATTCTTATTACTCTAAAATCTTGTTCTTCAAAATAATCCCCTTAATTGAAAAAAAGCTACGACTATAATTTTTAAATCTTTTTAAGATAATAAAAACACCATTATCTTTGGAAATGAGTGATGTTCCTAGGTGTGCTGAGTTTGTACTTAGCTCTCTTTTGTATCGTCATGTAGGGTAGCCATTTTGTGTCCATCTTTATCGCGCGCCTTCATATCTTATTATCTCTACTATCTTTGCTCACAACACTACCATTTACAAAATTTGGATAGTGTCTGGTGCTTGCTCTGAATATGCTGCAGACATCTGCTTCCTCTTCAATAGTCCTTCCCTCTCTCTCGAACCGCCTTTTCCCGATGTCACTAACCGTTTTGCCCTTTCTACCTTTTAGTCTTGGTTTTTCCAATTGTTTTGTGTGCCTCTATGTGTGTACATTTATGTGTGTGTGTGTGTTTCTGTGTGCCCCCATTATTCTCCTTTTTTTTTTCCTTTGTAAGTATGATTTTTTGAATGGCCCAAATCCCTATAAACTTTTCTCTTTTATGCGGGCCCTTTTAAAAAAATAAAATAATACAGTGATTTTTAACAAAATAGTTTCATTGAGGTTATGCACTTGCTCATATTCTACTCCGCTTTCAAAATGTATATTTGTGTATTTTGTAATACATTGATTACAGTAAAAGTGGAAATTTTCACTGTGTTGAAATGTTCGTGCATTTCGCGCAACCAAGAAGGTAGCGTGAAAATTAAAGCACGCAAATATTTTTGCATGCCATACTGTTCCAGTAGTTAGCGACCTGATTTCACGGAATTAAAAACACACATAATTCATCTAACCCAGCCGAACGCGTGAAATTACTCACGCGAAAATACTGACTTTTACAGTAGTTGAAATCGTTGTATCTGAAAGAATTTGTTTTATTTGGAAAGAAAATTTTGTTTGAAATGAAAAAGAGATTGACTAAAGTTTATAACTTCACTGATTCTCCATCAAATTATCTTTCACAACTCCCTACAGTGTAGCATCAGTTACGTGAGCACTTTGCTGCCGACGAGACTCAGACAGGAGAAGCTGAGATCTGTGTATGGATTTGTCTGTCAGTGTCAAAGATGTCTGGACACCACCAGGGTATGTCGAGTCATTCTCATTACCTCCGCCAAGGGAGGAGGTTATGTTTTTGTTACCGTTGGTTTGTGTGTTTGTTCGTTAGTTAGTAAGTGGATAGTTAGTTAGTTTGTCCGTGTGCAAAATAACTCAAAAAGTAGTTAACGGATTGGGATGAAACTTGCAGGAAAGGTTGAGAATGACACAAATAACAAACGATTAACTTTTGGTAGTGATCCAAGAATTTTGGGGGAATTTATGAAGGATTTCTGATATTTTGGCAGGTAGGGTCAATGAACTTGGAATTCAGGCTGCACGGATTTGAGGTTTGCATGCGCGCACTAAAGTACGTGCTCTAGTTTCTGCTAGGGCAAGGCGCGCCGTGCAGCCAAGGGTTTATGACGTATCAAAGGCTTCTACATTGGGAAATCGGGCGACTTTCAGCACACTATAAACACTTCAGCATGCTACTTGATATAAGTACTTACGGGTGGAAATCAGATACACTGTATCTCTATGGAAGAACAAGATCAGTGATGGAAATGAGCTGCATGCTTGGTGGAGGTCTGCGCTCTCAGAGTGCTTCTCTAGTTTTCTATGTTTAACCCACTGAGGACAGGCTGACTTTGCTACAACACACATTTCTGATTGACACTTACCCGAGTATACTCGGGACTCGTCCTCAATGGGTTAATCTCTAAATCCTTTAATTTGTAATAATATTACCTCCACCAAGGAGGTTATGTTTTTGCCAGCATTGGTTTGTTTGTTCGTGTGTTTCTCTGTGTTTCTCTGTTTGCGGAATATTACTCAAAAAGTTGTGGAGTCAAAAGGGGCCTCAGCTTTCGATCTTAGGAGAATCTTCGTCAGAGGCAAAATAACAAACAAGCAGGGAAAGCAATGGGAGGCAGGTCATGGGCAAGGAGCCCAACAGGTAAAGGGAGGGGGATTAGAGCAGGAGGGTGGACAGACAAGGCAGGGGGGGGGGGCGGACAGACAAAAGGCAGAGGAGGGTCAGTAATGATCATGAGGATCATGGGGGCAACCATTGAAGGAAAAGGATGAATAGGGAGGCAACATCAAAGAAGATAAGGAACACCAGAGCGATAAAGAAAGGGAAAGAGTAAAAAAGCAACAGCAAGGGCAAGGAGGGGGGGGGGGGGGGGGGGCTGAGCAAACAGAGAGCCCTGAAAGGTGTACTAGGAGGAGGCAACAAAATGAAAATAATCACACATATCAAAATATATATACACACGCAGTAATGATAATTATAATAACAATGATGAAAATAATGATAAAAAGGTTGTGAACGGATATGGATGAAATTCACAGGAACAGTTGAATGACACAAAGAACAGACTGATGATTAAATTTTGGTAGTCATCTGGATCATCGTCTGGATTCACATTTTTTTTTTTTGAGAGAGAGATTCTTTATCTTTGGCTAATTTGGCCAACAAATGAGGGAATTCAAGCTGCGCGTATTTGAGGTGTGCATAACCGCACTGATTGCACAGTCGAGGTGCAGCAGGATGCTAAGGTAAAGACACTAGGGATTCTTTATCACTGGGAAATAGGAGCATTTTCAACATATGTGTATATGAGTGGAAATGAGCTGCTCAGCACAGGTCTATACCCTCTGAGTGCTTTTCCAGTTTTCATCCTGTTTTCATTTCTATCTTGTACTTATCAAATAGCGTCTTCATCGTTGTAAAGCTTGTTTCATCTCTAGAATAGGAGTATGGGAATTGTGGTCTGGTTATGATGATTAATTTGCTGAGCTAGTTTGAATCATGAGCGCTACATTTTCTTCCCCCTGTTTTTCCACTGATGACAAGACGCAGCCATGTTTTGGCTGTCTCATTTCAATTTTGAGGGTTCCCCTGTAGTCACACTGAGAGGGTTTCCCTCTAGTCACACTCACGCGATGATTCAGTTCATGAATTAATCATGGCAATTGAAAGCCTTGTAGCCGCAGACAAGAATAACCATGTCCCAAGTGCTTGAAAGCATGACTGTAATATGTCTTTAAATGGGAGAGCTGTATTATAGTGGTTATTAATAAAGCTCAGTACATTTTTAACTGGAGATCTGGGTTCAAATCCTGCTTAGCACACACATGTACATCCATACCAACGTGTAGACAAACCGTTTCACCCCGAGTGCCCGGGATGTGCATGCATTCATGTCAGCTAGTACAGAGTTAATAATGAAAGCAAGACCCTCAGAAAGATCAGAGCTCACACTAGAAGAGGCTACTCTGGTGTGGTAAGACTATTTCTTGTAAAAGGAAAGTCACAAACTCACTGTGTGATTTGCTATCCCCTTCATGGGACTTCCTCTTTGTAACAGAGTTGAGAGTGCGTTTGTTTCTGTGTGTTACTCTCTATTGCTCTATTTCTTTCTCTTTTTCCCTCCATCCATCTACCTGTCTCTTTTTTCTTCCATTTCTAGATCTATTAATATAATAATATATCTCTCTCCCCCTTGTCTCTGTTTCTGTCCCTAACTCTCTTTCTGTCCAGCATTCTATTGTTACCTATGCCAAGGGAGGAGCTTATGTTTTCGTTACCATTGGTTTGTTTGTTTGTTTGTTTGTTTGTCCGTGTGTAAAATAACTCAAAAAAGTAGTCAACGGATTTGGATGAAACTTACAGGAAAGGTTGAGAATGACACAAGTAACAAATGATTAAATGTTGATAGTGATTCAAAAATGTTTGTGCATTCTATGAAGGATTTTCAATATTTTGACAGCTAGGATCAATGTACTTGGGAGTTCAAGCTTCACATTTTTTAAGGTTTTGATACGCGCACTAAAGTGCGTGCTCTAGTTTCTGCTAGGGCGAGGCGCGCCGTGCAGCTGAGGGTTTATGATGTAACAAAAGGTTTCTATATTTGGAAACCGGGCGATTTTCAGCATGTATCAATATACGTATGGGTGGAAATCACTGCTCCCTGTGAAAGAACAAGATCATCGGTGGAAATTAGCTGCTTGGCGGAGGTCTGCACTCTCGGGGTGCTTCTCTAGTTAAAAGTAGCTTTCTGTCTCCTTCCTTCTCCTTTCTGAATCTACGTCTCTTTTTGCCCTTCTCTCTCTATCTAGCTCTCTATACATATCTCTCTCTCCCTTCCTTTCTACTTGTGTTCTCTCTTTCTCTCTCTCTCTTTTCTCTCATCCACTTCATCTCCATCTAGCTATGCATGTATTACTCTTTATCCCCAATTGACAAATATTAATTGATTTCTATATCTTCATATCTATCTATCTATCTATCTTTATATCTATGTGTCTAATAATCCATCTCTTTAGTAATTCATGATTGATCTACCTATCTTGCTGTTCATTGATCCATCTACAATGTACCTACAAAGTGTATCTATCTGTTTATATATTAATCAATTTATGACTATCCATCTATCTATCTATCTACCTGTCTACCCATGTATCACTGTATCTCTAAATCATATTCCACTATACATGTGTGTAATCTCCTTTCTATTACTAAAGCCTCCTACTGAGTTTATCTAGTTACGCTATCTCCATTGCATCTATCTACCTATTATTGTATCTTTCAATTATGTTCTTATGTCATATTTATCTCCTTTTCTCCTTCAGTTTAGCCTCAGACTTCACATATCTGTCTATCTACTCATCAACAAACATATCTACCTCGGATGTACCTACAATGTATTCATCTATCCATCTATCATTGTATGTTGTTCAATCATTTTCTAGATGTTTGTCTATTCATCTCCTTCTCTCCATCAGGTTGGTTAGCCTCAGACTACACATATCTGTCTATATACTCATCAACAAACATATCTATCCTTGATGTACCTATCTATTTATCCGTCTATCACCATATATCGTTCAATCATTTTCTAGAATATTATGTTTGTCTATTCACCTCCTTGTCTCCATCAGGATAACCTCATGCTGTGTGTCAAGTGTCCCAGTAGAACATGTCCCGACCCTGTTCTTCCCGTGCAAGGTAAGATGCATAGTCAGGTGCCTTTTAGGTTGAATAAACCAAGTGTTTTAGTAGCCACCTCACAAGCAAATGTTGTTTCCTTCAATCACGAATGTGAGCATGCATTTCACTGCAGTAAAACCATGTAGAGAAAAGCAGTGAGAACTTCATGGCCACATGGTCAATGCAGAATGACATTTTTGCATACAAGACATGTATTCATGATCATTTATTCCCTAGAGTATAACACATCAATTCCCTGTTACAGTCTAAGACAGATTCATAATTGTCAGGTTATTATTCATCATGTAAATGTTTATTTTGCTTTGTCTAAATAAAGAGTTCAATTTCATTTTATAGGACAGATAATGTTTTAGGTGTATTTCTGTCATATCATGCAGAGCAATGAATTAAAGTGTATCATTAGCAAGATTGGTTAGCTGGTGTATATGCTGCTCAAAATTTGACAGTACATGTGTATATCGAATTGTTTATTTTAACAATCTTGCTCCCTTCATTAACCTCTCTGGTATTGAGCAAAAAATATGGTTCTGTTAGAATTTGCCCCCCTCCCCTATCTCTGTTTATCATAGCAGAGTAGATTCCTTGACTGTGTATCTGCAATAAAGATATTGCTTGCAAAAAGAGGAAGTGGAATAAAAAAATGAAGAATGGATTGTCCAAAAGCCAGTATAGAAAAAAACTTGTTGAGGTATGTATTGTTTTCTGAAAGAAAGGGGGAATATATAAATTGTTATTTTGATACCATTGATAATGACAGCATTGGCATCAAGCCAAATTGTTCTGCTCCTCCACCCTGAAGTGAAAAATGATTTTGTGCATCCCTCTGTGACAGATGGATGCTTCCAAATGTGTCATACCTGCCATTCAATCATCTCATCCCTGGAACATTCCACTGCTGTGGAGGGGATGGAGGCATTCACAGAGGAGATTCTGCAGGAAGTCCGAAAGTCCCAGCAGGAGGTGGCAGAGCTCAATTCGTATCAGAATATCCTTTGCAAGCAAACTAAATGAATTGACAAGTTGCCAAAAAGGAGACCTGCGATCACTTTAGGAAATATTCATTGTTCTTGTTTTGATTCATTTGATGCATTTTTGACGACATGACTATGAATACCTAATCATTCTTGAGTTGACAAAACCACAAACGGGGCAAACAAAGGAAGGACTGTGTGCATATAGTTTCACTTTACACAGGGCTTGACATTAATAGCAGTTGTCCGGTGGCTTGGGGCCACTAAGAATTAATGGGGGCCACCAAAATTCCAAAAAGTCTATCTTTTGATGGCCCAATCAGGCAGTTAAATTCAAAATGAATTGTTTCATGTTGATGTATTTTGGGTCATTACATTTCTTTTTCAGGCCACCAAAGTTACAGATTAAGAGATTTCAGTATTCAGGCCACCAGACAAAAAAATATTAGCTCTACTTCATAAGTAAGCTGAAATATTTTGTATTGGCACTGTAAGTTTGATTGGTTAACCTATTGATTTCTAGATTTTTTTCAGAACCATGCCTCTGTGGTTTGGGATTATAACTGTTTGATTTCATTGTTTACTACTCATCTTTAGTGTTTCATGAGATAAAGAGAAATTTTCTTTCTTATCAGCCCTTTGTTAGGTTGTGATTTGGCAAAGCAAAGTGAGTAATTTTTGTTTTGTTTATTTGTTTTTTTTTTTACATCTTGCAGATATTTGGATACATTCAAACATTATTTTTATATGTCAAAGCTTTGGCTGTTAAATTGATCTAGATGTGAAGAAAATTCAGTCTTGATTTCAGGAACATTACGAGAGTGTTTAACCCATTACCGACCAACAACATAGTGCTCGACTGAGCAAATGCCTTTTAAAGATGTTAATTTGCTTTAAACTTCAAACAAACAACAATTCTCATTCCAAGACTATGTGACCCTTGACCCCATGATCACATGATAGCCGCCTGGCAGTCATCCTCCGGCAGTGCCAGCGCCAGCAGTCATCCCTACTCCACCCCACCCACCACGCCTGCCTGCGACTAGCCCTAGAGGCCATGCAGACATTCTCCCGCCTTGCGTGGTGGGGGGAGGCTCTCGAAGCCAGTCAAGGGATCTTGGAAGGACTAAGGTAAACTTTATAATGGTCACCATAGGGCCCATTCACACACACTGAAAAAGCGTGATTCAAATCACTTTTTTTTTTTGTGCACTCTGATTAGCAAAAACTGGTACAATTTTGCACACTGTTTATACACACTTTGCACAGCAAATAACCATGACTATTTCGGAAACGTCACACTTTTAGTGGTGAGCGGATTGTGGTTTAAATCATACTTTTAAGTCACAGAAATTATGTCTACATGCATTAAAAAAAAATATATATTTTTTGCATTGCGATTCAAATCGCAATGAAAGTATCTTGACTGTGGGGGTGTGTGAATAAGCCTAGATAGTCTATAAAACCTTTTCTTTGTCCTTGGCACAATAGAGATTTGGTCATTGCACAGCAATAGAAACTTAACCTGTTTAGGATGAACTGATGTTGCTATAACATGTATTTCCCATAGGCACCCGCTCGAGTATACTTGGGACTAATCTTCAAGGCGCTAACTTTCAAAGCCCTTTTTTCTGCAAAGTAAATTTCTGAGAGCTTAAACTTTTTATCTATTCCATCTGTGAGTTATTGACATCTGATTTGGACAAAGTACGTATCATTTTAAAGCTGAGAACATCTTCCTTCAATTCTTAGACCTTGATTGAAAAAATGTCTGTTCTGTGAATTTTGGGTCAGAGTTGAAGAATCCCATGTTTTGTCATACTAAGACCCAGAATTATTGACATTATTGAATACCAAAATGTTGGCTCCTGTGTGTGGATTAAATATGAAATTTCATTCAGACATGACTGGGTGGATTAGTTACAGTGAGGCAATAATCATATTTATGTTTATGCCCACATGACTGAATACCAAAATGTTGGCTCGTGTGTGTGAGGTAAATATGAAATTTCATTCAGACATGGCTGGGTGGATTAGTTACAATGAGTGAATAATCATACATATGTTTATGACATAAGGAAGTAATTGTTATTGTAAGGTCAAGTAGGGAACTTCCTTTGGCAATGAGACAATTTTGAAGCAGCATGCTGTCATAGAGAGGAAGTTATCAGGAACTTTAGCTCATTCAGGATTTCTGCTACGAAAGAAGAAAGGAGAGTTATTCTTACAAACTAAAATATATGATAGCTTCATGCCCTCTGACAAGTGTTTGCGATGGTATGTATTGTGTAAAGGTTAAAGGAAAAAATATAGTTCTTGTACACCTGCAGAACTGTCAAATTTTGCTTAAAAATGTACACGTATGCATAAGAAATTTGTGGAATAATGCTGTAATAACAAGATATTTGTTGAGTTATCACAAAAATGCAAAATATAAACCAAAAAGGTTCGCCGGAGTCGCAATCTCAGAACTTACGCGGACTCGGGGACAACTTCGGCCTTGCTTTGACGGCAAGACCAGTTGTCCCTCTGGATTGTACTGTGTTGTACTAAGGGAGCGCTTCGCTTTTTGGCTGGTCGCAGTTTTGGGCCGAGTTGTTACAATGTGTGCATCACAGAACCTCTTTGGTGCGCGTACAAAATGAATGTGCGCCTATGTATAGAATATGGCAATCACGAACTGCGTGTAAATTGTCTGAAATAGGGCTGAGTTGTTCCCTAGTTCCTGGATTCTTTTGAAATAAAAGTCGGTATATCGACTTTTATTATTCTACACATTTGATCACAAAATACTCCAAAACAACTCATCAGCCAGGTAAGTTTCTTGGTAGACCCTTACGATTTATTGCAAGCAAATATGAAATGGTACAAGACAGGTTCTCAAACCCTTAGCAGAACTATGTTTTCACTTTAATTATGATACTATGACGAAAAGCATGGTTTGGTGTAGAAATATAAGTCCTTCTGAAGATGTGTGCCTTCTTGAGGATGCCAAATTTAAAGAGGGCATGCTGTCTCAACCATGGCAACATGAGAATGGTTTACATAGAGGGTAAAATATATCCCATAAAACCTACAAACAGACAATCTCCCTCCTGTGTGAGTGCCTTTCAAAACCTACAATGTATGTACAGTCGCTAATTGTTTTCCCATTGATATTTTGACATGTAGACTCCATCTCAGCCCAGAGGACCCTTACCTGGCATTCTTCCTCTTGAAACTGAGCATCGTACACATAAATCTCGGCAATGATAGCCTGGCACAGAGGCTACTCAATCAGGTGAGTAAACAATGCTTAAGCAGTAAATTGTCCTCAAACATTAATGATGATATTTCACCGTATTGAAAATTGTTTGTTCATTTCAAGACATTGTCACACTTAATCTGTATTAGATGTTCTGCTGTTGCTAGCAAATGTCAACATTGCCTTATCTATTAAAGGTAGGGAATCCCATTTGCACGCCTTAAATGAAGAGTTGTATAAATACAGTGGTATGTTGAAGAGAGTATCATTTTAGAAACTCCCAAAAGTATTGAAAGTGGAAGGTAACATTTAGTACATTTTTTTGACCGTTAGATTTTGAATTGAATTGTTTTCGGGGCTCACCGTAAATTCCATTACATTACTAGGCTACCTTTGCAGACCCATGTACTGCATGTGTGTCCATCATGTATATTTTGTGAAGAAAGTTCATCAACACTTACAAACATTTCTATATACATTCTTGCCACACACTCTATATGTTATTACATCAGCTCTTGTACTTTTAGATTTGTGTTTATAGATCACAAATACAGAAGAATGCAACAAAAAGGCTTAAGTGTGGCTGACACACAAAACTACTGAGTAGTTGAGTTTTGTGCATCATTCAAATTTTAGATAACTGTTGACTTTCAAATTTCTAAGCAGTGGCCTAAGCAAGTCCCCTGAGGTTCATATTTAATGTTTTGCTGCATTTTGGGAGGTCTGTAAAAGGTATCCCCTACCTTTAAGAAAGAAAGGTTTGTGGTAACACCATGTGTATGAAGTCCTTGAAAGGGCTATTTGGGAGCTTTAACTTTTCTCATTGGGGATGTTCAGAGGGAAAAAAAACCTGGTCTGAGCATACGCAGAATCCCATATCAAAGTCGATCTATTTATAGCTCGCGCGCCTGACTTTTCACTACGCGTTCTGGGCTATTTTTACGTCCGCTCAGTTCAAGACATAGAGAGCTACTTCATGTACCGATCATATGGGGGCGCCATTTTATTTTTTATATGTTGCGTCTCTGCGTAATCTGAAGCCACTTTTCAGCACGACGCAGGGAGAGAGGAGAACATCCAGCTCAAGTGTCGTCTCAAACGTCCGTGCAGCAAATCTAAAGCTCCCTATTGTTCAGCAAAAGAAGACCCTAAAAAGAGGTCTACGGTATTCTTTTTCCAAACAGCAGTCCTGCCAAGGACTACATATGTGTGCATCACAAAACCACCAAAAAGCTGCCAGACATGGATTTTTAATTAAGAGCAGATTCTGAAATAGCAGACAATATAAAGAAAATATGAAGGGAATTCCACAAAAATTCATTTTTCATGAAAATTACACATTCCATCAACTTGATACTGACATATATGTTTAATAGGGGTAGTAATTATTCCCCCTGCTTTCAGTAAGCAGTTAGTCAAGTGCTCTTTCATTATGCTACAAAAGTAAAATCATGTATTTTCTTTATATTTTCTTTACAATCGTTGTCCACACATGATGTCATTAAACTTAAGTAGTCTCTTCATCCAGCGATTCCAATACAAAAACTTTAGAAATTCGTAACTTTTGCATCGATTGTCCAATCTTCCTCAAACTTTCACTGATGTGTTCTACTAACGTTACTGTTTTCACTCAAATCCACATTTCTCTTTGGGTTTTGGTTTCCTGTAAATGGTTAGCCAGGTTGAGAGATGCTGGAGAGTTGAATAAGATCATAGTACAGTCAAACCTGTCTATAGCGGCCACCCAAGCGAGACGGAAAAAGTGGCCGTTATAGACAGTTGGCCACTATGGACAGGTAATCCAACTTTGAGTGCATTGCTTACATGTACATGTATCATCGTTGTATCCTTACATGTACATGTATGTGTGTACGTATGCACACATCGTGTGTTTCGTGCATTTAACCATGCCGGTGTATATGAAATTGTTGCACAGTAGTATGTGTATCGTCGTGAAGAAAGCTTAACACGAGTGCATTATTATGACTGAATGAGGGATTAAATGCAGCGGTGGTGACCACTGAACGTTGCCGGCATGGCTACAAAGCAGAAAAACACGCTGAATTATCGGCTCGGCTATGGCTTCAGTGGGTTTTTGGCCGCTATAGACAGGTTAAAATCTACCGTGGGAAACAGAATTTGTGGCCGCTGGCCACATTAGACAGGTGGTCCCTATACACAGGGTCTTTAACAGGGCTTTTCCCTTGGGGGGGGGGGGGGGGGATTTTTCAGTGGCCGCTATAGACAGGTGGTCACTATAGACAGGTGGCCGGTAAGGCAGGTTTGACTGTATTCCTAAAGTACTGTATTTGCTTTCAAATCTGTTGGCATGTCTAGTTAAATTTTGATGTAAATGCTACATACCAGTATGAATGAATATTCTGTTCAAACTATTGTTGTAGAGATGGAAGAAGTTCTATAGTTTTGTGAACTTCATCATGTTTTCACTTTGTTCACTTGGGTTTAATTCTTTACTGCAAAACGTAGATGCCAAGTCAGTTCATTTGAGATGTTGTTTATGCAAGCCTTTCTAGCAATTATTCTACAGAGACACAAATGGTCCACTCTTTAAAGAGGTCTGTAATTACTGCAAGTAGCAATGAATGTCATTGCTGTCACAGCAGCTATACAACAACCAATCAGTCATCAGTATTAAATGTGTTGCTGTAGTATCTGAAATTATTACACTTACACTCCCGTATGTTACGATGTCATCGGGAGCGGCCGTGTTCTTTTGTTATATCGAAATTTTGTTATAACCGCACAAATGAATAATAAAAATACAAAGAGCGGATAATGTGGAGGCCCGAATTTTTACTTCTTGTAACCGGAATTTCATTATAATCGTGTTCGTTTTAACGAGAGTGCACTGTATAACCAACAATTATAATACCTATCCTTATGAAAAGGGTCCTGTGTGATGAATGGTGATTGATATTCGTAAAACAAATGAAATATGTTATTTATGCCAGGTGAGTATAAATGCCAACAGTTTAATTGCTAATCCTTGTCAATTTTTTTTTGTTTGTACCCATTTAGACGATTCCCCTTCTTGAGAAAGCATATGGAGAAAGTCACCCCGTGACCCAACATGCGAGGGCGCTCTCTCAGCCGTCTTCCTAACCTGTGCCTCTACCCACAATGCACTGAGCTTCCTGCATTGCCTGCTCAGGGTCACACAGAACTTGTATTCTCCGATGTGGTAATTGTTACCTTCTTCCACCAAAGAGTACCCACAACACTTCCTACTCAGATCTCTTCATCACACCTTGAAGCAGTGACCTTTTGTTAGTACAAATCATACAATCATTTATCATGCTCAACCTCAGTGTCACAGTGCTCTTTAATTGCATTTGATTCAGAGAGTGAGGAGAGTGCATAAAGTCTAGATATTTGTTGATTTTGTATTATAACAAATGAAATGTTCACCTTTCAGCAAAGCAGCCAGTCTGCTTTGTGTGTCTGTTACACTATTTCATTTGTGTGTTTTATATACATTTGTATACAAATTGTATTTCGTGCATTTTACATTTATGATGCAGAAATGTACCATATTGCCTTCTTGCACTCTCACAGTTTTAGAATTCAAGACTCGGTCTTAGAAGATATTGTACTATATTATAGTGTAAAAGTGGTGCTGATTTTGTACACATTTTAGCAATATTCCATCATCACTGCTTTTATCAGAGCGAATTTGACATCTGAAAGATATCTGAAGAAGGAGTTCTTATAACCTTTATTTCTGTATGTATTTTAAATAATGGATTGGGCAAATCAGTGTCAATTTATCCAATTCTTAGTGTCAAGAGTACAGCAGTGTAACTTTTAAGGTTGAGTAAGACAGATATTTCTGTCTACCAAAGGTAGTGTTCAGGAATTAATAATTCCCTCTACCACCTACATGTAGATCATGCCTTCAAAGTAAATAGTGTAAATAATTCAATGGGGCATAATAAATCAGTTTGTTGTTTTTTTTTGCATGCTAGTCTCTGCAGACAAACTTGAATGAAACAAAAGGAGACATAATACAGATATGCATCTGAGAAATTGTCCTGCATTGTCTGTGAGACTTTGTCTCTATTCCAAAGAGTATAAGGACTATATAGAGAGCATACATTGGATGCTGCATGTACAGTAAGAATTATCAACTCCATCCATGGATACATGTATGTTGATGAGAAATGGGTTGTATTTAAAAGTCAGATGAGCACAATGCTGGACATTCAGTGCAAATATCAGTCATTCATATCATTTTCCTTCGGGGTAGTGCAGGGCTGGGCCGAGCCCGGCCTCAATTGTGGTACTCGGCCCTGCAGTTTCGTCTGTTTACAGTGCCGGGCTCGGCCCGGGCTTTTAATTCAAAGCTTTCAATATTTTGTTGTAGTGGCGCTCTGCTTGTAAACAAACGACTATTATTAGGAGCGCGCCGGTCGCAATTTGGTACTGCCTTTGGCCCAGTTTGCGTTTACAGTGAGAAAAGGCCGGGTCGGCGGCAGCTACCCTCCAGAGATTGGCCAAATGTGCAGCCGATTTTGGTACTGCATTTAGCCTTTTGCGCGTTTACAGTGAAATGAAGGCTGGGCCGAGCCCGGCCCTTTCACTCACCGTAAACGTGGTCTAATACTTTTTCAGGCAGAGGCTGAGGCTTGTGTGTGATTTATGAAACCATCTGTGAAGTTAAGTGTGTGTGACCTTCAGTGCTTTTGATGGCTTTAACACTTTGTGTGCATTGAGTGCTGATTGGCACAGAAAACCCATAGAATACTGTATGCGCTATATATTTCGCGAATTTCACGAGGGTTTTATTTTAGCGAATTTTGCGAGTCGGGAGCTATTCGCGAAATTAACAACACGCGAAAATATTACCTTCCAAAATGAATCCCTTGCCTTGATGAT